>NC_056737.1:966815151-966935151 GCF_019279795.1 Protopterus annectens
ATGGCATTCATGACCTGGTGCAGTACCCTGGATGCTGATGTTTGTAAAATCCACATCATATCACCAGTTGATCTCTGGAAGGTACCTGTTGCTGGTATCCTTAGGGCAACACATACCTTGGTTTCCACTGGGATAGGTTTCCCTCTGTTGGGTCTGTGTGTGAGACATGGCCTGCATAGATCCACAATCTTCTGCAGGAGGTCTCTGTCCACTCTATAGCGCTCTACTATCTCCAGCTCATGTAGCCCCTGGTAGTTTACCCTGTGCCTGCACACTCCTCTCCGTCTACTCACTGTGTGATGCTGAGCAGCATTCACATTGGCACAACCCTCCACATGTTGCATATGTTGACGTATAACAGCAATGGCAGCCCCTAACATTATATTGTCTCAGTTAAGCTTTTACAGTTTGCACTTCTCTTAGTATACTACAGTGTTGCAGTGTGTCTGAGAATAACATGGTGGACTACTGTTTGTAGAGTTGTACGTGCTGTGCTGTGCTGGCCTACTGTACTGGCTGTGTAATATACTCAGTCTGATTTTTTTCACCTGCTAGCTGTGGTAGTTCTCCTTGGTTAACTTACTGCTATTTGTTTACCTTCCTTTTCACTGTTTGTGTCCACAGTGAGCGGCGCCGTGCATAGGAGCACAGTGAAGTGCATATCCACTTCCACTTGCGCACACAGGCTTATACATGCATACAAACACTTACACTAGCTTACACAACATTACACGGGCTTCAACAATCTTACAGTAGCTTACTCGTTCTTCAAGTCGCGCACACAGGCTGACACACATGCACACATGCTTACTCGGGCTTACAGGCTTGCACGGGTGCAAACACACTTCACCAGGTTTGCAAGGAACTTCAGTGATATCCATGGCGTACACCGTCAGTTTACTGACTTTACCTAGGATAAATCATAACACGCCTCTTCCACTGATGAGTCACTGACAGCAGACATGTGACACACTGCTTCAATAAGATTACAGTATTTTATACATACACACTCATGATGTCACCTATCTTCTACGCTGATAGTCCTCTTCACATACTCTTACACTGTAGATGCTTGGCCCATATGGCATGACAAATTGTGCTTCACTATCCTCAGCCTCAATTGCACAGGATTGCATACTGCAGCTTGGTTACATCTCTGAGTGCGCGCTTCCACACATAGCAACCACTACTCAGTAGCCATGTTGTCTTCAGCTTGCCATTCACTTGCATGACACAATAACTTTTAACTGACATTACAATTTGTATGTATATTTTACATATCTGTCTTGTTTTGTATGCACAGCGCGTACTCGGAGATCGGGGGAGGACAACTAGAGTTTTATTAATTTCCAATGGGAATACATGCCACTGGCCTTATATTTGGCCATTGGCATGCTTCTTCAACTAAACCATCCTTTATTTGCAGATGACATTGCTCCATTTAGCTACTTGCAGAACGTTATTCGGTTAACATCCATGTACATTTCTGCACATACCTCTACTCTTGCACGGACAGCTTACTGTTTCATGTATCACATATTTTACATCATTTGCATAGCTTTCACCTACAAATGGGGTCATTTGCATATCCTAACATTGTCCGTGCAACGTTCATTTGAGGGGCTGTGTTACACGCCCCCTACAGGATATTGCTGAATAGCTCGGCGGACATCTTGCCTTGCTCTACTCTTACTCTACTCGTACACCGACCAAAGCTTTGTGAATCCTGGCCTAAGCTTTGTTGTGTGCTAATATGTCTATTTGTGGAGTAAGTATGGCTGTAGGTATGTTTTGACCTGCTACGTCTGTCATTTCTACAGAGCACCTCCCACTTTCATCATTTGCAGAGGTGACAGCCCTATAGGAACTATATGTACAGCTGTGACATTTGGCAAGTCCACACATACCTGCGGTCAATACTAAACTGACTACTTCAGCACTTTTCATACCTTCAGATTTGTCTTGTAGTGGTATAGTCAATGATACTGTTTCCTATAACATGTATCTGTTTCTGATACAAGATATGTCATTTTATTACACCACTACACACAATATATGGAGAAATCCCAGGCCAGATGCCATTACATTCCTTTTGTAGGACACACCCGCCCAGAGTGTTGTGTTCCTCACAAAAGCCAACAGGTGCTGATCAAAACATATTCTGCTATCATCTACCTTATGTGTTCGCCGGTATTTGCGCTTTCCATCAGTGGCAGAACTCACATGCGTGTGTGGGAGACTGAATACTGTCTCGGGGACACTGCATAGCACCCTGAGGGACACATTTATGTTGTTTCTATTAACCTTCCACATTGACTATCACAGGGCATTAGTATTCATCCAGATTTGTCGAGGTACATGCTTTTAACTTATACATGTTTTGTCATTTGTCATCACGTCTTTCTTCACACCTGTCTACCTAATCGCACTAGTTCTGTATATTTATTTAGGTCAGGGTTACCTTCATACCTCTCAACTGTACATATCTTGGGTAAATGTCCCAAACTTAGACGTCTGATTTTGTTCCTTTTTTAATAATATTGTGCCTTTCTGGTAATTTAGTGGGAAGTCATTTGGGACTGTGGGGTTAGACAATAATGACAGACATTTGTTGTTTACAATTAATAACCCTCAAAACATTCATACTATTGACTGATCCATTATTCTATCCACATTCTGACTTTGTAAGAGGAATATTTGAGATATTCCCTATTTGTACTTATTTTAAAATGCCTTTGTCCAGATGTCTTATTCTGATTGAGAGGTATGGTTACCATCTTATTCGTACGCATGTACGTCCATGATAATCGCTTACACGACACTAATATAACTCCCTACGTCTTCCCCCAATAGTTTACATGATATCCAGTAGATGGGTTCTTCATTTTAGGAAGTTAGAGGCGTCTGCTATACCCACATAGGTATATTAATCACTCCCATGGGGCAGACCTCATAAATCTGTGCCAACCAACACCTAGGCACCTAGGCCCATTATTGCATACCCATGATTCCCAGACCTGACACCCCTCCACAGTAGTCATAACACATATTTAATATGAGCGATAATAAATTATGATGACACTTCTAAGCACTATCCACTCTCCGCATGTCGGTACATATGTCTTACATTCTGTAAACCCATGTGTTATTACACTTGCACAAGCTACTGTTGCATGTACAGCTATATTGTAGTTGCGGATGACACTTCTTTGCAGCAATCATTACAGGACAGTGCATTTATAGATTCACTATTTTTGGAGTCCTGCAAAGGACACCTATATCCATGTTTAAAGAGTAGGACTTACAGATCTGGCACACTGATACTTTCCGGGCAGTAGTTTTGAGAGCAGCAGTGTATTTACCTTAATTGCATGTCTGTTATGTGTATCCATACTAGCTATGGTGTGACCTATTTATGTACATGTGTTATATCTACGAGGACATTTGTTTATATGTTTGTTAGGTATATATCAATTGATGTTGTATGTGTTTGAGTGTATATATATATATATATATATATATATATATATATATATGTATGTATGTATATATATATATATATATATATATATATATATATATATATATGTCTGTACATTCTTTATTTCATATATTTATTTAGTTTAAGTCTGTGGATATATATATCTATACACAAATGTATATATCCATATATAGACATTACGTGTAGAAGCCAGCATTCATTTGCTATGCTGTGAGCGGATTATACACGCACAGGCGCACTTGCATTTCCTTATTGTGGGTTACGCGCAGGCGCACATGCATATCCTTATTGTGGGTTACATATGTTTACTAAGTCTTTGTGCTTACATGGGCTTTATTACTTGTGACAGTACCAGTAAAATATCTGTAATCCGGTTAACGGACATATGCGGAACACACGTTCACCTTTACATATTTAAATGTCTGTACAGCACAGACACATTCATTACACTTTAACATTATATGTGCTGTAGTCGTAGTTGAACCGGGACTGCATTCACATTGGCCGGATGCTGTAACCACTATACGTTTGGTGTTCTGACTCATTTATATGCATACCCATAGTACATAGCTACATTAACATATGCCTCACCGCTTCAATTATGACACAGGCATCCATTCTCCTGCTGGGAAAAATGCGGTACTACATGTTACACATTCCCTATTCCCTACTGCTCTGGACCCAAACTGCATATTTCATCATTGCAGGGATATTCAGAACCCCAAGGCTTATAGTCCTGACACATACAAGTCTTTAATTGTCAGAGTGTTCATGTGGTGATCTGGGTTTAGGCTTGTCCGCCTGGTGAACGGAACTGCCCTGACCGTGTTCAAATGTCAGACAAAGCACATGGACAGGGTTTGTCCATTTTAAACATTTTATCTGTGTTTACAGACACAGGTGTTTGGGCACCTTTCAGCAGCTTAATGTTGGCAATACATAATATGGATGGGGGTAGTTACAATACATAATCCACGGTGAGTGGTGTTCCCATTCACATTTGACTATTTCCTGTATTCATTCTTACGAGGATTATTATTTTGCACATGACTTAACTATGAATTAACTACAGGTATGCAGTAGTACAGTCAACATATGTGACGGTTTGTTACAGTATAAATGTACGGACCTCTGTAATACTGGGGACTACCCCACATCCTTCACAACATTTCATGCTTATGTACATACTATTCTGTGAACTTTCGAAGTTTGTGAGAGCAGTAATTACATCTGTCCCTATTTGTCCACCTATCTTTTTAGGCTTTGTCCAGATTTTATTGCTGTAATAGGTTGAGAGGTGGTGTTGGTATGTGATTGAGTTGAATATATACTGTCAATAATTCAGTGGGGAGTAGGGTTACCACTTGTTCCTCTTTGTGAGGGGAGGTCCCACTTTGGACAGTTGTGTCCTGCAACGACACCTAAGACATGGCAAATGTCCTGTGATTTTAAGACAATAATATATTTCTTATTTTCTTTACTAGTTGCATGATACAGGTATTTTGTATCTGGTACACATAACTATTATTTGGGATAGCATAAGCTATTCAAATGCTATGGAATAAGCTTTTATCTTGGCATTCAAGTGTAATTCTGTCCTTTGCACTGGCCGGGGGTATGTTTTATCCTGCAAATTCTCACATTTCTACAAGGGATGTCCCACCTTGGCCATCTGAACAGGTGGCAACCCTAGTGGGGTGACCTGCATGGTGGACAGCTGTTCCATCCTGCGTAGTATGTTTTGCATATCTGTGTAGAAACTGAACAGTACCATGACTACACATACATGTTTTGTCCAGATGTGTACAGTAATGGACACCGTGGCGTGTAAACAACTCTGAGGTTTCAACAGGTTACTTATCCCATGCGGGATGTACACACATTTTGCCGAAACATGAATGCGCGGGCATTTGGATTTATGTACCTGTGATGGGATGTTTACAAATGTGGGATACATATTTGCAATCCTGACACTGCCTAGGACGATACTTCCTACTACATATGGGGAATACTCGCTATGTGTAGGTGTATGGCTGCGCAAGGCTGGTAGCTGGATTTGGTGGACATTCGGATATGGGTGTGGGTTATGTGCTATACAGGGGTTGTTGTGTATTGCATTTGCATGCATGGGTTCTGCTTTTGGATATCCTGGTTCCGCATATGGCATCCTATGTGTATGTGACGGTTACGTTCCTGTTCATGTGTATAGCACATTTTAATATACATATGTTTGTGTGTGTTTGGTATACAATTTGGACTGTCAGGTTTCTTTACAGTTGTTATATAGCCACAACTGCACTGCTGTGTACTATCACTACCACTGTGGGACTGCTGGTGACCATACCCATGGGGCTAGATGTGTGTATTGGCGGCGCGCTGACATGATGCGCTTCACTTCCACTGGGTATAACTACTGACAGTGCAGTACATTACGGACACATGATTTTAAATATCATTTGTTCCATGGATGGAAACTCATATTGTGTTGCGTGCATTTCTGTTTGGTTCTCCATTTTGTGTGGCCGGGAACTGTCTTGCATGCTTTGCATACATTTCATTATCCACGGACACTGATAGGTGCGATTACTATTGCAGGCAGGCTATAATATTCAGCAGTTTAGGTTGCTCATCGCCAGCCGACATTGACATGCCTCCGGGCGCAGCTTAGTAACACCCCATGCACTCGCGCACGTGTCCTATGCACGTGGATGTGGTGGCGGCGCACCTTCATTAATATGCATATGGTGCTACTACACCATTTATATGCCACACGGCCGGTGCAGGCCTTACACCGGCCTTGTGCTGAGCTTCATGAATCCAGGGGTTTATTTACTCACCAACACTTTGCCATTGTGAGTAAAACAACACACAATGCTATGAAAGAGCGACATTATTACATTAACATACTCTCTAGCCTTAAAGTAATACAGACAAGTACTTTGCAGGTGTAAGTTTATTTTAAATTCCTATGCATATTTCACCTCAGTATAATCATGAAAGAAACAGATATCCCATAACAGCAGACTGTACTGTTATATACTGTGCATTACAAAAAGTGATACCCGCTCCTAGATTACTGGTATAAAACCTGCATGCATAACAGATTACTTGTAGTAACTGACAAAGTAACAAAAATCTCTATTATTTCTGGTAGTTACAGAAAAAAACAACATACTCATTATTTTATCACTTTCCCATCATGTTTATCCATTATTTCTGTAACCGCAAATAACTAGTATGGGTTTTACCATTTCCTTCTGAATACTATTTAGCTATAAGACTGCCTCACCCTCCTGCTGCATGAAGTGTCAACGTCCTGTGTATATATGATTATCAATTAAAGTGTAGTTAAAATTCTAACTAGTAAGTTCAATATTTCAGTGGCTCTGTCACAGTAAATAAATGCTAAAAAGTATAAATATGGGTGTGATTACATGAAATGACCTAACAATACTTCTACAGGAGAACTGTAGCACAGCAAAACAGCGAAGGTTGAAATGTATAAACCTTGTCAATAAAGGTCCCAAGTTACAGCAAGTGCCTTAGGCACACTGCGTCATATGTGGGCTGCTCTAAAACTACAGTATTTTGATGATAAATGTTTTCTTTATTTATTTCTCTTCCTTTCTTTCATACTACAGACAGTAATAAGGACACACACACACACACACTCACACACAGTTGTAATATCAAGGTGATGTTGGAATATGAAACTTCGTTTCTTACTGTAGCCATTTGTCTGCTGTTGTTTGCTTGTTAAGTACACAACACACCAATGATGTTATATGTCATTCACTCTGCTATTTGTATTTATTTTAACATCAGACACTGGATACTTCTGGTTAGTGAATTTAAACTGCTTTTTAACTACAGCTGAAAAAATGCATTTTCTACCTAATATAACTAGTTGCTAACATTCTGCAGAAACATGCAATTTCTGTACTTATTGTACTCACTTTGTTAACTGCTCTGATCTTTTACTGCAGAGACCCTGACAGGAAAACTTTGTTTGTTACATTCACACATGCATGCCTTGATGAACTTTACAATGACGGCAAGAATATTAAGTGCAGTCATGCTTTTACTGCATATTAGTTTTTCTTGTATGCACAGTTTCACAAATAGCCAATATCCAGTATACAAAAGACACCAGCGTTAGAATAAGTCATAATAAATCAAAGTTCCATGCAATGTGTAATAAAAAGCTATAGAATATTTTCTGCTTTGTGCCCACTCCTTCTTAATTTGCATTCTGCTAGTTACCACCATAACTTGAGAACTGTAAGAAACCAGCATGTTGACTTGTCAACCCTGTCACTAATAATTACCTGCAGTATACTTTTTTTTCCTGCAGCTTTTTTTCCTTCATCTTGTCCATCATACCAGAATACAGGGTTATAGCCTGCTTCTTTCATGGTTCAATGGTCTGTAAGCTTAATATCATCAGAATTAAAAATAAAAAAATCTTCAGCGTGCTTCCATGGCTAACTATTCTTCCTCTTGTGGCATCTTTTGGTATTACAGCCTAAAATGATTACATGCAATTTAGACAAAACTTCAAAAGCTGACGTGCAGGGAGGCAGCCATGCTTACATTAGTATGTGTGTGTGGTTGTATGATCCTCAGACAACAGTAGAATTCTGCTTCACTGGTGAGACCTCATATCAAATACTGCAAGTTATGCAAGGTTGCTTCTCCTGAAAAAAGGAATCTATTATGCAAGGTTGCTTCTCCTGAAAAAAGGAATCTATTATGCAAGGTTGCTTCTCCTGAAAAGGAATGCAAACAAAATGTCCAAAACTGTGAATGTAACAAATATATATGTATATATATATATATATATATATATATATATATATATATATATATATATATATATATATGTACATATGTACTGTGTGTGTGTGTGTGTGTGTGTGTGTGTGTGTGTGTGCGTGTCTACATGTAACCTGGTTATACACATTTTCAGCTGTTTCTCCATAGACTCACTTTTTATTATTAACCATC
Source organism: Protopterus annectens (assembly GCF_019279795.1). Classification (NCBI taxonomy): domain Eukaryota; kingdom Metazoa; phylum Chordata; order Ceratodontiformes; family Protopteridae; genus Protopterus; species Protopterus annectens. The sequence goes on from NC_056737.1 coordinate 966,823,661, forward strand.
TTCTGTCCTCTACAAACAAGCAATAAGATTTCTAAGATGTTCTCAGAAGAAAACGTACTGTGTTGAGTACACAAAGTATTCCTGGCTACACCCTTGTCCTGAAAGACAAACAGAAACAATACTGGGAATAGTTGCAGTGACAATGTAAAGCCTCTACCAAGGTTATGTGAGGAGAGACTGAAGGAACTTTTTAAGTGTATAGTAGAAGACATGCCATAACACGGAGCTTCAGATACCTAAAGGGAATAAATAAGGTACTAGAAAGCAACAAGTTATAAAAAACAGACACTGTGAAACAAAAGGCTGGATTTCAGCATGGCAGGAATTTAGTGAAAGGAAGTTCTACTTGCATTTCAGATTTGCTTCAACTGAATATTACTGAGGAGCTCCATTTTTTAGGAATGGAATTCTTCATACTCAGTATTTGCCATGTATACAATGAAGCAAGGTGTAATACGAGACTCAAAAGATATAAAGGATGATTTGTAAAAGTACTGCTTCATGGAAAGGAACGAGACACACGTCCCGTGGAAATGTTTCTAAACTACAGCAAAACATGTAAAATCAGTGTAGGAATTGAAAACAGTCTCAATTTACTGAAAGTTTGCCAAAGTTCTGCTTTGTGGTATGAAGGTAGAATAATATGCAACCAACTTCCTATGTGTAACAGAGAGTTACACACACACACTTGCGCGTGCACACATACAAACAGACTTGTAGCCATACCTGACTACATCCTTTTTAAATATAAACTATAATCCACCCTCACTGTGGTGGATGTTACCTCATCTATCCTGACTTACCTTTCTTTTTCAGATTAACTTCCTAATATATATTTTAAATAACACAGCACAAATTGTAAATTGAATAACTCTCACCCAAAACCACTTTAATGTTTCTCTTGTATTTAACAATGCCCGCAAATGAAAGAGTAACATATTAAGTGTTTCAATGAACTGTAACATGAAATCCATGAAAAACAGAAGTGATGCTTGAAGCAATTTTTAAAAATGTCTCAATAATAAAATGAGTGCACCCAGACAAATACAGCACTGCAAAAGAAGACAAAATCAAACAAGACTGTGATTTATTTACTAAGCAGGGGAAAGGTCAAAACCGGCCCCTTTTTGTCCTCATATGACACCATATTGTATGTGCTTCTGTTACTAAAATGGCTGTTTTGCAGAGAAGGTAAGTAGATAACACAGCTCACCTGAGTATCACGTTAAAAAGGTTCAATTTACTTAGCTATAGTAAATAAATAATATATGAACAAACAAAATACAATTTGACACTTTTTGCTTTTAAGTCCATCAAAAAATGGATCTTGTAGCTTTTCTGCAAAACTGCAGCAGATTATTAAAAATGTTATTATGATGTGGTAATCATTTTGTGATGCAGAGTTTTCATATGTTCTGCAGTTAGGTCACTTAGAAACTGAGTGTTCAATGCAGTACAGAGGTCAAGCTATAAATATATGGCATGTGACATGCATAGCACTCTAGAACATAGAATGCAGGACATGCTCCATTTAAGCAAAGCACAAGTCTGCAACTGTCAGCTCAGTTTTGGAACAGAGTACTAGATCACTAGTAGCATATGCTGAAAACAAACCACATACTTTGATTTTCTTGTAGTACGACTAAGAGTAACCATAAGGAAAAACTATTTCAGATTTTAATTATGTACTCAGACATATGTATAGATATATGAATGGATATATGAATGGATGTGTATATATAATTTATACACACACAAACATCTACACACACAGACACACACACACACACACACACACACACACACACACACACACACACACACACACACACACACATATAGTTGTAACTATTCATCAATATGCAGAAATGTTGACACTAACTTCACCAACCTACAAAGTACACAAAACATTATTCATTTATTTAACATTTGTTAACTGAGAAAGTCCGACTTGGAACAAAGCCAATTTTTAGTGGAAGCCCAGGGAGAAATGCTCCAGATGCATGTATAATGTATTTGTAACAAATGATCAAAACAAAAACACTCAGTTGTGCTTCCCACACCCCCCCCCTGCTAATTATATGTACCAATTCTGAGATCGCACTACAGTGGGGAAAGGTCATATGCCCCAATCACCACTGTTTTGCTACTTCATGGTGCAAAGGCTAGTACTGTTCGATAAGATGATTTTCAATCAATTGTACCAGCTTTTTCACACTCGATGAAACAGCCACTTTGATGGAAGGTTCTGCATCTGTATAAAATTTTACTTCATCCGATATGGACAGAGGCAGTCTGTAAAATGACTCAGGGCTCCAACACCCAAAGACCCACTAGCCTGATACTACCCCATCTCATATCTGGGGAATTAAGATAAAATATTGTCATATCCTGGGTATTATTGTGCCATTCGCCTAGAAATCACCTGTGAAACTATGAACATATAATGCCCTGAGAGTCCAGGGATTATCAAAAATGAGTATTTTTTGTTTCCTGATAAAACATAAGGTGGTGGTATAGACTCTTTTTGTGCAGCCATGTGTATGAAAATAACTTTTTGAACAAAAGGAAAAAAATATATACAGCACAGCTTTTATTTTCAAAAATCCCAGAGGCCCCTCATACAGGATAATAGTTACTTCCACAATAGTCCAATAATTCCTTTCTGCTTTCACAGAAATCAAAGTCTATAGCATCAGAGATCTTCTGTCGAGTGTCTCCTGAATAGTCTGCAACAATTCTTCCTTGCTGCAATGTGACATCTAGAATCAGTGTTCCAGGCTATCATTTCTCCTCTGTGAAAGGATAACTTCCCTAGTTTGTTATGGATACAGCCCTGTCTTTAACACCATTGAATTCAATAATTGATTTTAATCATTGAATCATGCAGGGATCCTCTCAACCTAATACTAAACAATATCTCCCTTCTTTGACAACTCTCCTATTTACAAGTATTTACACCATTTTATACACAATTCTGACACCACCCTATGTTACAGTAACCACACCATCTTTAAACCTTCAGTTTCAGGTCCAATAAAAGGACTATGAGGCCTTGACAGGCCAGCTGCATCATGGTGGGTCAAGTAAGTAATCTTTGTTTTACTGTAGTCTAAAAGTTTACAAGAAAACTGCCCAGCTCTGTAGTTTTCAGTTGCCATTCTGTGGCCTATTCAGCAATAATAGCAGGTCATGGTTTGTAACCAGTTTAAATTTTCAACCAAGAAGGTAATACTTAAATGAAAATAGTGTCCACTTGATTGCCAAGCATTTTCTCTAAATTGTGGAATACCAGGTTTCTCCTCAACTCAATTTTCAACTCAAACAAACATACCAGATGTTTTTCCCTGCTTTAGGCCTGTCTGTGATGCATTGATATTTACTATGAAAGGCCTATCGACACATGGAGAGGCAACTACAGGCACTGAACACACTGTCCTCCTAAGATGAATAAAAGTATTGGCTAACCTTATGGAGGATCTTCATGTTGGGAAGTTCTGCACGTGGACAAGCTATTGATGAAAAATAGAACCCAGATTTTCAATACTGGAACCAACAAATGCTAGTGCAACAATCCTGTATACTTACTAAACCAGGTGAGGAATAATAACTCTTACTTATATCTCCTTTAAAATTTAAAGATATTCTGGTTATAGTAACAGTGTTTATCAAGTAAGAGGCTTTACAATTCTATTAAATAATTTACCACTGACATTGTACCCCTAGCTTAGTTAAATCCTGCTGGTGGACACTATCCACTAAAATTAACGAAATGGCCAGCTTTAGGTACTTACAACACTCATGTCTGCAGGATCACCCTTAACTGAGCAAGGGGGTCCCACAGAGGTTGCTGCTAGTTATGGAAAGATGAGGAGAAAAAATGTACTGATTTCCTGATTGTGCCCTGTTATCTTAACAAGACTGTGATGTGACACTTTTAGGATAAAGCTGATAATAAACATGAGAAAAGTCAACACTAGACAGATCACTAAGCAGCCCAGAGTGACCATTCTCAGTGCACATCTTGGATTTTAAGATGAGCTGAAGTTTCTAATCTTCAAGGATGGTTTTCAAGGAGTTTTATAAATACTGGCAGAACATCAAATACTATAACATTCAACTTCTTTGCTGAAGAATTCTGCACAGTGCCAAACATAATAGCAGAATAAAAAATAAAAAAACATGAACAAGTTTTAAATATTACTCTTATTCACTTAAAAAGTTAATAGAATAATACCTTTTACATCAACATGCATTTTTTTGGACAATAAGAAGTATAAAACTCTGATGTCTAAATTTATTGACTGTCTGTAATCCTGAATAATTTACCAGCAAATCAAAAATTTTACGAAGGACAACAATTATGAGGTAAAATCAGAGAAGGTCTCTGAAATCAGGGACAGGGACAGGTATGCATTACCCCTCAATGAGATAAATAAATAAAAGTGACTTACCCTTACTGCTGTTTGATAACTGCTAAACAGTAGTCACTGATCTGGTGTGGCAGTACCAGTGTTCCACAATGTATTGCAATTTGCTGAAATAAGTCCAAGACTAGTACTGCTATGGCTTATGTGTGCGTGTGTGTGCGTGTGTGTGTGTGTGTGTGTGTGTGTGTGTGTGTGTGTGTGTGTGTGTGTGTGTGTGTGTGTGTGTGTGTGTGTGTGTGTGATAGATTTTTATCCGTGCACACACCCAATAATGCTGAAACAATACATTATTCTTCTGGGCATGGGTAAAAAATGCAGCTAACAAGTAATTATTTTTCAAAAATAAGGCATGAAAACATTCAGACATTTAAATATTCTAGGAGTCTAGTGGCCCCCAGCTCCTCAGACTATATAAATGGATACAGCGAGGCACCCTTAATCATCCTTGATTGTGTAGGAGCCCCACAAAAGCTGTTTTTGGTCAAGGAAATGAGGAAAAAAGGTGTGTTCGATTTTCTCATTACACTTTTTAATGTGAACAAGGCTGTGATACGATCCTTTTAGGATAAAGCTGATAATGGTTTCATCTCTTAACCACACTCATTCTAAAACCAGCCCTGCTGACATTTATGTTAACATAAAGTTGATGTACATCATAGGGGTGCTGGGGATTGTGTGGCTATTACTACTTTAATTTTCATCACAGTCAAACCTTATAGGTGTGTACAGGAGGTCATTATAGCTTGTGTTTGGGCTGGGACAGTGTAGTCATAGTTTTGTTTACTTTTCTCACAGACCTCAGGGGTGTGCAAACAAGGATACTATAACTTGTGTAGAGGCAGTGAACTGTCTAAGAGCAGCAAAGTAGAATACATTACTGTAATCATTATATTTTTTCACTTTCCTCACAATCACACATCAGGCACATGGCTGCCTTTGGCGGTTAGGATTGAGGAGGCATGCTATGTCTGTCAGCAGTCACTTGAAATACATGACTGTGGCAGTTTGAACCTTTACTTTCATCCCAGTCTAACACCAAAGGGATGCATAGGCAATGACTGCCTTTTGGGGGGGTTATGGAAGCAGGCTGTATTCCCAGATTGGACCTATGTATCCTACCAGCAATTGTCTTGTTAGTTTATTGTCAGCTCCTATTTTGACAGGTTTGAACATTAAGCCTTGGGCACTACTTAGGTCTTCGTTGAAAGAAAAAAAATAAGACTGAATTTCTTTTCTAAATCTTGATTTTTGATTAGGTCACTTTTGGATTAAAAGGTTAGGAAAATGCTCTGAAACACACCCCAGAGAATCTATAACCTCTATAGCTTCTGGAAGCACCTGCTTAATTGAGTTATTTCCTAAATAGTGCTTGTTGCTGTGTCTTGGATAGGAAAGGTGTATTGAACGGATGCAAGGAAAACTAAAACTGAACCCCAATGATTTTTTTTTTTCTTAATCATAATTTCCATTTAAGCCATCAATAGATGAAAAGGTTGTGTAAAAAAATTAAAAATGCATACAAAGCAAATAGAAAGTTATAGCTTCTTGAAAAAGCTGAAGAGTAAGGTAAAATGTGAGGAATGGAAGAATGAAGTAATGTGCATGGTATGGGGGGCACAAGATGGGGGAACATAGGGGAGCACTGAAGGATGTGTGTGTGGGGTGGTGCTGAAACAGTAGGCAGTGCCTAGGGTGCAATTTCACCTAAGTTCAGCCCTGAACACAGATTTATTGAAATGTATCATTGTTGCAGTAAATGACAGTAACTGTGAATATCCCTTTGTGAGATGAGCCAGCATAGTGTGGTACATAAGCCTGTTGTAATATAAGAGCATTGAAGCTAGTGGTCATTCTATGTGTACTACTGCTAAAGGTTTGCAGCATGAACTACCACGTTGCTTAGGAGGAGTGGCAGTGATACGGTGATACTTAGACTGAAAGCACCTAGAGGGTCCCCCAACTTGACACTTGCTGGAGGCCCACAAATTGCTAACACCAGTTCTATTTCTTTTTTTATGGTTTAGATAGCATGTTGTCTTCATGAATTGCAGGCATAGATATTATAGTCTTTCTTTAAAAGATCTCTTATTCTCTTCTGCTAACCTGACAATGTTTTTGCTTCTTTCCATGCTTTCATGATATTAATATAATATATTTGTTCTGGTCATCTTTTACCAGCCTGTTTAACCTTATAATATGAATCATTTTTTTTTCTACTATTGTGAATGGATCCTGTCATTTAGTCAAAAATTTGTTTTCTGTAGATAGGACCAAAACTGATTCCCGGTCTGCAGCTTTAAACTCCCTGGTCCTTCCATTTTTTTTTTGTACACCCATTTTGGAGTAGCCTTGACTCTTTCCAGGCATTCCCATATTATGGGTATAACTGCTTTTCCAATGTTGGAAGCTAGTATAGTGCTGTGTCTGGATTACTTTTAGAGCTTTCTCCTTTTTTAAGTTTCTCTGGCAGTTTCTTATAATCCATGAGCCTGCCTACCATATAACATCTCAAAAGGACTGAAACCTGTCAAGGCTTGTGGTACTTTCCTAATGGCAAACAAGAGGAATGATGCTAGTTTTTACAATGTTCCCAAATTTCTACACTGGTGAAGTCTATATTATTGCTAGGTTTCTCCTCCTCAACTGCTGCTTAAAATTCTCAATTTTGGATTTTTTTTTTAGCTTTAAAAAATAGAATTCTGCTGAGTGTACATTTCCCATACTTATTAACGTCATTCGTTTGGAATACATTCTCTTGGTGCGGGATTCTTTCTCGTCAGCTCTTCTAGTTACTTCTACTCCCTGCATTGCTGTGCCTTCAGGCTCCAGTATTTTATTAAGCAAGTCTTTCCTTCTACAAGCTCTTTTCCTGCAGGCTGCTCTGATGTGCTGATATGTCTTTTTAAATGGTGTAGATTCTTTGCGACTTCTCTGTGACCTTTAGCTACATTTTTGTACCTTTAATGCTTTCTAAAACTAATCTTTAATCATTTTTAGACTCTCTCGTATGTCTTTATCTGGATGTGGCTACCCCCCCTTTCCAAGTTAGGAATTGTTGTATCTGTAGGCTAATTAATTTGCTGGTTCCCTTCCTCTCACTGTAAGGTGGTCTCTTAAAAGAAATATCTTCTTTCCATTTTTCCATAAAAACTTAAATTGGAGAATTCTTTTACTAGTATCATATCATGTTAAGTTGAGAATGATAGCAGTAGGATGACTTACCTTATCAAACGCAGGTTGTATTTCTAGTTGAGTAATGGGATACTGATTACAGACTACTTCAGTCATTGCTTTCTTACCAAGTGTTCTTCCTTTTACGCACATGTTGTACTTATAAGCATGACCATATTGCCTAAACCCTGTAATCCTTGCAGTCCCATGCTATCAGTTAAGACACTGTAGTTAATTAACTTTGCTGCACAAAATAGCAGAAGCCTGACTCTATTATTCTTGGAGACAGTTCATCACATTCCATAGGCATAGCATGATTAGTAGCATGCATTTCAATGGTTAGTATTTTTTCAGGTATAACAGTGTTTCTACTACTAATGCAATATTTAGCTACATAACCACTTTCCCTATATTTAAAACAGAGTATGTCTAGAGTTTACATTTTCTGTTTAGTACTAGAATTTAAGCCAAAAGGTGAAAAGATCAAACAGACAAATGATTCATTAAAACTACAATAAACACCCAGCCAAGCTAGAGTCTTAATTGTGCAATACCTTAAACCTCCCATATTGGAGGCTGCTAAGATATAAGCATATGACCCCTTAAGGACATTCTAGCATTTCAACTACATGGCTTCTGAATGCCCATGACTTGCAGTTGTTACTAGAACTTGACACATACTTTACCAAAGGTCTAGATTGCTCAAGTTTAAACATAGTTTCATTGCATAACAATTTGTTTACCAGTACAACAAAATGCTAAAAGAGTTCTTACGGTCACTTTGAAACATTTATTTTCACAAGGAAACAGAAAAATCCTTTTTAAATTTGTCAAGTGCTAATACTTTCTAGCATGCTACTTTTATGTTGACCCTAGTGAACTAACCACAGTTTAATTATATGATTCAGATCACATGACTGAGATATTTTCATTTTGTTAGGAGAAAATGTCCAGCTATGAAACTTTTGAGTTTGTGTCCCAGAGGTAAAATCAACTTCATCTAAAAAATGCTTTCTTTACTTTTCCATAGTCCTACTAATCAGTACCTTCCATATACAACAGGCTTTTCAAAACTCCCCAATAAACTCAGCTCAGAAGATTTTTAGCTGAGTCATGATGGTCCCAGCCACTGAAGTGTCCTCACTGTACACAGGCTAATAGGTATGCCTGAAGATATTCCTCCTCCGTCAATTATTTTTCAGATGAGGAACTATTTATGGCACTGATGAACCTCTGGCAATGGACACCGCACCCTTAGTGGCAATAATTATGTTTTGCAAAAGTTGTTTGACAGTAGCAAACTTGATATCTAGGTAGGTATGAACTGAGTGCACTCTGCTCAACTAAAATGAAGCACAGAACTGGACAATTCAGAAAAGCACAGGAGTGCTTTCTTTTCAAGCAAGGTAAATTTGCTCAAACAATTTGATTTTGTGCAGGCCGCAAAAGGGAAAAGTCAAGACTTTTGACATTAAAGGTACGCAACAAAATGTTTGCTGTACCTGCCTAGTTATTGTATTAATGTAAAAAATATCTAAGGATTTTCACAACTGTGCATTTTGTATTTCATGATAAAACAAAGGCAGTCATGCAGACTTTTTCTGACACAACCAAGTCCACCAAAATAACTTTTATCAACAAAAGGAAAAAACACAGATTACATTCTCGTTTCTCAAAAGTGTCAGAGCTCACACAAACAGGGCAACAAGTTATTTCCAAAATAGTTGAATAATTCCTTCCTGCAGTGCAAAGAAGCAGAAATGAACATCCGTATAAAGTTAAAGTTGCTCTCCTGAGGAGTCAGACCCCTGAAATTTCCTCATGGAAGATGTCAAAGTCTTCTTACAATAGAGAAGCAATTCTCCCCTTTTGCAGCACAACACCCAGAACTGAATTATACAGATGGTTGTTGTTATCTGAGCCATGCAGGAATCAGCTATGCCTAATACAAAACTGCATTTATCTTCTTAAAGCAACAGTCTTAGGTGTAAACATTTACATCATTTTTATACACCCTTCTGGTGAAACATATCACTCTGTGTTACAATACCCCCCCCATAGACACACACATACGCACACACACGCACACACACACACACACACACACACACACACACACACACACACACACACACACACACACACACAAACTCGAAATTCATTTCTTCGAGACGATATGCTCGAATTTCTGAAAACTCAACCATTAAAAAAAAAAAAGCAAAAATCAATCTTTTTTACATTTTTGCAGGGGGTCAAGCCCCACTGCACCCCCTCCAAAGACCCACTGCAAATTAAATATACCAACTTCATGATCACACTGAGGAAAACATTAAATTTCCTGATCCTCACTGTACCTCGATCATCATTCAAAAGCTTCAAGTTTTCAGAAATTTGATCATATCATCTCATCGATATGAAGTCTGAGTTTATGAAAACTCAATCAATTGATGTGTCTGTGTGTGTGTGTGTGTGTGTGTGTGTGTGTGTGTGTGTGTGTGTGTGTGTGTGTGTGTGTGCATTTATGTATGTATATGTATTATAAAACACTCTAAACAAATGCGTCAGCCAATGTAAGTATGCATACAAAAAGCTGTAGATATAGGTGTAGGTGTGTGTGTGTGTGTGTGTGTGTGTGTGTGTGTGTGTGTGTGTGTGTGTGTGTGTGTGTGTGTGTGTGTGTCTGTGTGCGCGCGTGCGCATCTTACGTTTTGCCTATTTCAGAACTGCCAATATATCAAAATTACAATTGCTAAAAGGTTGTCTGGGATCAGTTCATACATGTACTGTACCATTTTCATTTTTCAGATCAGATCCAAATACAGGTAAAAGCTATGTTTCTTTGCAGAGCAGCACCCCCCCCCCCTGCACAGCCTAACAAATGACATCATCTCCATAATGGTCAAACAAGATATTTTTGGGAAATCTTATCACAGTTGATGTGAACTTTCTCTGTTTGATATTCCCCAAAGCACGCTTTCTAGTTGTATGCATGATCAAACATAAATAAAAAGTCTTGCAGTGTTTGTATAGATCCCTCCCCATCTTGCTGTAAATGGAAGACTCTTTGTAAGTGCCACTGCAGCGAATACTAGACCAAAATGGGAGGCCTAATGCTTGTAATAACCCTGTTGTAACAAAAATCCTTAGATTAGTTTCTGTGATCTAGCTTTATCACAACACAGAAAAGGACATGTTTAAGAAAGGGAAGTTATCTCCTCCCCCCACTGCAAGGCTGGAAGATACTATTATCTTGATCTGAGAAATATATGTCACACATCAAGGTCCTTCCTTGTTTTCATGGAAATGAGAATCTGTTTCATGTCGAATCTAGTCCCCTTTAACAAGGCAGTACTTGGTTCCACTACTTAAATCTTGCACAGTGGACATATGACATAGAATTAAAAGCCTATTCATAGGTGTCAAGAAGAAGGGAGTAATGTTTTATGTACCATCATCAGCACACATCCAAAGCCGAAGATGGCCAGTACTCAAAAAGAAGTCTGTTTGGCATCAGCCTTGTCTATTACATCACAGGAATTTGAAATTTACAGCAGACAGTTTTGGTCAGTGAGTCCTCTGAATCTTATTCATTTTATACAATGAATTTATAACTTGCATTGCACATCCCATAATAGTTTGCTTTCTGGTTAACTGACCATTGAAATAACTATGACAATGATTGCTCTAACAGAGTAAAAAGAAAATGCTGTCTCTGACAAACTTAACCCTAAATTATGCTTTAATATTGTTACTTCTCTATATCAAATATGCTTCTGCCTTTTACCCAGAAACAGAACTTCAGTCATGTAGGTTATTCAAATCCACTGGTTGGATGGTAGAAGACAATACCAACCAGAGTTAAGTAAATCTTGTTAAGGGTACCGAGCATGTTGCAAGCTAGGCAACAGAATCTGTGACAATTGTGATGATAGGAAGTATGGCCAGCCATGCCAGAAGTAGGGTAGTAGATGTGTAACATATGACCGTACAGCTAGCTGCAATTTTGTAAATAATTATATGTCATTTGTATATCAAACTGATTTGTACAGATGCTCATGCTGAAAATACATTTGTGAGATTTGCTTCTGTTAAAATACATCAACAGTGAGCCCTGCTAGAAGGAAAATAAATGTACATGAATTATTGCAACTGTTTAAATGTATACATTGTAACAATATACAGTGGGATAGAAGATGTTAATCAACCTGACTTTGAAAAAAAATATTTTTGAAATTAAATTACTTTATGGGTTAAGCCATAAAGATGTTATGCCATAGTTTTGAACGGAGCCAGACACACAATGTCTATGCTAGAGAACAGGTTGTACCTCCTGTTGGAAGAGTGAAAGGGTTTTATGGTTTTATGACTTCCAGCAGCTGCACCACATCTGAGCAATGCTCTATCTGTGTGCTAAACCCTTGTAGCTTCTAGTGTTGGTGATAGCAGAGGAAAGAGAGTCAGATGACCAGATGTATGTGATGTCATTCTGTACAGAAATAATGTTTTAAAATTAGAGGAAACTGAAGTCTCAGCAGCATTCTGTATTCTGTCTTGGATCTGACAACAAGGACCACTCACCCATCTTGCCTTGCTCTATTCAGGAACTAGGAAATGTATTTGTTTTAATCAATCAGGAATAGATAGTGAGACTAGCTAAATGCTGTTTTTCTATAACTGTGCAAAACTTTCCATCGGTGTTATTTTTAATATTCCATCTGACATGAAACTCTGGTGTTTACTGTAAATAGATATTTATTATTTTCATGTTCTTTCACAGAGAGGGTGCTGGAAGACTTTGGTTTGGCACTTGGCTGAGGACCTAATCCTACAGCTGTACCAGTGGGGAGCCTTACTTTGGACTTGGAGGGAGATAGATAGAGGGATCCATGCACCAGACTGAGTGTGTTCCTTATGTGGTCTTATGGGAAATTTTGCTTGATGAAGTGGGGTCTGCATCTGAAAATACTGAGTGTATCCATTTGTATTCCAAGTGAATGTCCCTCTCCAGTGTCCATGGTGAGGATTCAGGCTCCTTGATTACTGGTCAAGAGTGGAAATGTCACATACTGGTGACCAGTGGTGTGGATATTGAACTGCTGCAGTATGTAAACAGTTGTCACTAAAGATGTACATTCTCTCAACAGCCACACTGTGAACATTCAGAGTTTCATATCACAGAGGTTTTTATTTACATTTTTTTGGTTTAGTTTAGTCATGGATAGCAGGCAAAAATGTCAGCAGAGAACTATGGCAAGTTGACAAAGAACCAGTTGGCCAAGGTGTGCGAAGACAAAGGACTAATATATGCCAACCTGGCTAAAGAGGAAATTATTTCAACCTTAGTCACAGCTACAACACAGACAAACAACCAGAAGGATAACCAGTCTGGTGATGGGAATTTGCAGCCCTCAGAAAAAGGACAGTTCACCTTTTCCTCAGAGGACTTAAAAATCTGTCTGAAGTTAAAGAGACTTGAACTGGAGGCCAAACATATGGAGTTAGAATCAGCAGAGAGATTGTGGCAGGCAAAATAGATGAAATTACAATCAGCAGAGAGACTGCAGCATTTGGAGGCTGAAGAAAACGAGAAGCAGTGTCAACATGACAGGGAGATACTGATTCTTTGTCAGGGTTATGGAGGTAATGGGGAAGGGAATAACTGAACCCCAGAAGTAATAAAGGTCAGTAAACTTCTTCCACAATTTACAGAGGATGAGAATTTTTATAGTTTTATCCATACATTTGAAAGAGTATGTAAACAGTATAACAATAAAAACTTACCTAAACAGCAGAGACCTCTAAAACACACTCACAAACATTCCACACACAACACCAAATACATCACACACAGCAGACAATACACCAGTGTCTCACAAATACAACCCATAAGGCAAAACACTAAACCAACACAGCCCACAAGGCATAACAATAAACCAAACATATTAATCATTGGCGACTCAGTGGTGAGAAACACCAATGTCCCCCTCACCAGGCTCAACAAGGAGAAGATCACAGTCAGTTGTCTGTCTGGTGCCAGAATCCGCCACATCACGCATACACTTAAGTCTCTCCACAACAAGTACAAATATGACTCTATCATTGTCCACATTGGTGTGAATGACGTGAGACACACCTCCCTGGTCTATATGAAGAGAGACATGATTGAGGTCTCTGAGTATGTGTCCCAAGCTGGTATGACCCTATCCCTAAGCAGGATCCTACCTTCACAAAGAATGATACCACAATACCAACAAAAAATAATTGACTTCAACAATTGGTTTAGTTTCTGGTGTCATTCCAAGGGGAGCTAGTATCTGTCTGCCCAGAATGACATGGTTGACAGGCCTCGATGCTTAGTCAGAGAAGACCTCCACCTGTCACTCCTGGGATTCCAGATCCTGGCCAAGGCTCTTGCCTCCCCATTTGTGTCTTTTTTAGGAAATGTCCCAAAGACAAATCTTCCAACATAAAAGATCTGTCAAAAAGCAAATTAATGTTCATGCTGCTTAACGCTAGGAGCCTTAACCTGAAAATGTAATTTCTGGAGGCTCTCCTCGCACTGGAAGATGCCAACATCTGTGTGGTCACAGAAACTTGGTTCAGAGCTGCAGAGAGCACTCCTGTCTTACCAGGCTATACCTCATTTCACACATTCTGGCCCCAAAATGAGGTTGGGAAGACTAAGGGTGGTGGTGTCTCTATCTTCATTAAGAACAGGCACACCTCCAAACTGGTTTTCCAGCATGATGCACTGGAACTACTCCAGGTGCAACTGACAGTTGGCAAGACACCCATCCAAGTTATAGCCAGCTATAGACCCCACTCTGTGACTCAGGACACCCACTCCTCCTACCTTGATCTACTTTACTCCATCAAGGTACCCCCTAACACCCTGATCCTTGGTGACTTCAACTAACCCACCATAGACTGGGTGAACTATTTCTGCACTAATGCAGGGGTGACAGGTGCTGACTGAGGTTTTTTTTTTTGGGGATAAACTCTTGGCTGGGCTTGTAAGGATTCCAAGGCCATTACCCTAGTAACCTCCTATGATCCTATGGTGACCAATGGCTCTGGGTACAGTTCCTGACCCCCTTACTCCATGGTAAAGCTGTAACTGATGTTTCTAAATTGTCTGATAGTGATTGTTTAAATTATGAAAAAGTCAAGAAATGTTTACTTGAGTGCTTTAAGTTAACATCTGAAGCTTACAAAAAAGTTTTGTGAGCATAGATGCAAGGCAGATGAAAGTGTGTGTAATTATATTGCTGTGTTAAGCACTTATTTTCATAGGTGGGTTAGTGGGTGTCAGGTCACCACTTTTGAAGTGCTGGCAGACCTTTTAATTAGGGAACACGCCCTAAGTACTTTGGCTGAGGACATGAGAATCTGGTTGGCAGACCGAGAATGTAACTCTGCAGATGAGTTGGGGAAGAAAGGGGATCTCTACTTAGCAAGCAGGGCATCACTGCACAGGAAAGGGATACCCAGCGCTGCACATGGATATAAGGGAACCCATGGTGGGTAGCCTAAACTTCCCCAACAGAGTCCACCAGTAACAGGGGAAGCCACTAGTTCAGGTACACGGCCAGGATCAATGGTTAAATGTTTTAAATGTAACCAGTAGTCCATGTAGCATATAGATGTCCACAAAAACAAGGTGGGGAACAAAAGCTGGGGGAGCCAACAAGTGAGATTAACAGTATTCCAGTGGTAAGTTGTTTGGAGACAACAGGGGTATGGAACTATCACAAGAGCTTATATCCTATCTTAGTAGAGGGAAAACAGGCCACTGCTAATAGAGACACAGCCTCTGACATAACCATTGTGAAGCCTGCAGTGGTTAAAGAGGAACAGTACCTGCTTGGGCAGTCCACTCCAGTCAGAGCTTTAGGAGAGACCCCATTCCAGATGTCTTTGGCCAGGGTTTATTTTGACTAGGAGGATGGAAAAGGAAGTAAGAAAGTAGGTGTGTTTGAGGATATCCCTACAGATGTCCTGATAATAATTTTGAAAATGCAGTACCTTGTGTGTATATAATTGCATGCAGTCAGGCTTGGAGACAGGCATGTGGATCTGGTAGTCTGGGGGAGACTCAAAAAGACACCACACTTGAAGCCAGGGCTGGTGCTGTAGCTATTTCAGAGAAGGAGTTAACCTATAGCAGTGAGCCTGTGGATGAGCGACAGCTGCTGATAGGTACTGATGTTCCCTTGGACAGAGCGGCTGCAATGGCAGAGATGAATGGTAGTACCCAGGCAGACAGTGAAGCACCACTCTCAGAGGATACCACACTTCCTGTGGAAGGGGAGCTGAGAAGAGTTACAAAAGTAGAACTGAGACAGGCTCAGCTCTCAGACAGTACACTAAGAGGCTTGAGGGAGGTAGCTAGGGAGGCACCTGATTCTCAAGGAAAAGGGAAGTCTGTATACTGGAACAAAGGTTACTGTACAGAGAGTGGACCCCTGAGAGAGGGCTAGAGGGTGAGGTAATACAGCAGCTGGTAGTGCCTAGACCCTACAGTCTGGCACTTCTGGCCCTAGCCCATGACATTCCTTTTGCAGGTTGTATGGGCAGAAAGCATACCGAGAGATATATGCAGAACTTTTATTGGCCTGGGATTGCAAGGGACGTAACAGGGTTCTACAGGACCTGTAACCAGTGCCAAAAGGTAAGTAAGGCAGGAGACAAGGTCAAAGCTCCTTTGATGCCTTTGCCTGTGATGTAGAACCATTTCAGAGGGTAGCTATGGATATTGTGTGGCCTTTGAGTACACCAAGCTCCACAGGGAGGACGTTTATCCTGCTGGTATTAGATTATGCCACTAGATACCCTGAGGCAGTGGCTCTATCATCCATCAAGGCAGAGAAGGTGGCAAATGCTCTATTACAGATTTTTAGCAGGGTAGGTTTCCCAAGAGAAATACTGGCTGACAGAGGTGCCAATTTCATGTCAGACCTACTGGTTTGTCTGTGGAAACACTGTGGGGTGAAACACCTAAAGACCAACCCCTGCTATCCCCAGACTGACGATCTTGTGGAGAGGTTAAACTCTACACTAAAGACCATGTTACGGGCATTTGCAGACCAGTTTATGAGAGAGAGAGTGGGACAAATATTTACCCCCATCTGATGTTTGCTTACAGCGAGGTAACTCAGGAATCCACAGGTTTTTCACCCTTTGAGTTGCTGTATGGGCATAGGGTGAGGGGACCTTTAGATTTGATTCGTAATGAGTGGGAGGGTGAGTTTGAATCCCACAAGGAGTCTGTTGAGGTATATGTCCTAAACCTAAGAACAAGGCTCAGGAAGCTCATGGGCTTGGCCCAGGAGAACGTGGCAGGAGCCAAATAGCAGAAAAATGTCTGGTATGACAGGAATGCTCAAGCCATAGAGCATGCTGTGGGAAATTAGGTGATGGTCCTCATTCCTGTCAGACACAATAAGCAGCAGGCAGCTTGGGAGGGACCCTTTAAAGTAGTAAGGAAGGTCAGTGATGTGAACTATATGGTAGAATTGCTAGGCAGGAGGTAGGGGCATAAATTGTACCATGCAAACACCATGAAACCCTACCATGATAAGGAGGCCCTTGTGTTAAGTATTTGCAGTAAGAGGCAGGAGGAGTCTGAGGGAGATTTATAGCTACATGAAGCCAGCCAGCAAAATCCTAAATTACTATGGCGGAGCCTAGGGTTGCAGACATATGATATGACAGTGCAGCACTGTAGTGGGATCAGCGATGCCAAGGCAGATGGGATTCAAATGGGGGAGAGGTGTGATGATAGGCGATACTGCCATCCATGCCAGGAGAAGTATGGCAGTGGATGTGTAGCATATGCCACCACAACTAGCTGGAATTTTGTAAATAATTATATGTCATTTGTATATCAAACTGGTTTGTATGGATGTCTGTGCTGAAAATGTATTTGTGAGGTTTGCTTGTGTAAAAATGTGACAACAGTGCACCCTGCTGAAAGGAAAGGAAATGTACATGATTATTGTAACTGTTTAAATGTATACATTATAACTGCATATACTGGAAGAGAAGAGGTTAATCCATCCGAGTTTGAAAAAATATTCTTAAAATTTAATTACTTTATGGGTTAAGCCATAAAGATGTTCTCCCACAGTTTTGAATGGAGCCAGAGACACAATGTCTGTGCTAGAGAATAGGTTGTAGCTCCTGTAGGAAGAGTGGAATGGTTTTATGGCTTTATGACTTCCAGCAGATTCACCACATCTGAGCAATGATCTATCTGTGTGTATTGTAGCGCATAGGTGCTAAACCCTTGTAGCTTCTAGTGTTGGTCATAGCATAGGAAACACAGTCAGATGACCAGATGTATGTGATGTCATTCTGTACAGAAATACTGTTTTAATATTAGAGGAGACTGAAGTCTCAGCAGCATTCTGTATTCTGTCTTGGATATGACAACAAGGACCACTCACCCATCTTGCCGTGCTCTAGTCAGTAACTAGGAATAGTATTTCTTTTAGTCAATAAGGAATAGATAGTGAGACTAGCTAAATACTGTTTTTCTATAACTGTGTGAAACTTTCAGTTGGTGTTATTTTCAATATTCCCCATGACTGAAACTCTGGTGTTTACTGTAAATAGATATTTAGTGTTTTCATTTTCTTTTATTATTTATTATTACATATATTTAAACTTTTCATTGTGGCTGGTCCTTTTTAGAAAATATTTACACTTTGAGAGTATTTTCACATATTTATTTATCCGCGGTGGTGGTGCTGCAGTAGCGTCGCCTCACAGTAAGACGCTGTCTGGTTTGATTATCAGCTAGAGCATCTTCTGCATGCAGATATGTGTGAATGGGTGTGGGTGTACCTTCATTGAAGGTTGTGCGTCAGGGCTGGTAACTCGGCATGTAAAAGTCAACATGGATGGGAGAAAGGAAATTTACCCCAGGGATCACGTCAGTCGCCCTGCTAGACAGGGGTCCAGGAAAGTAAATAATGTGGGAAGAAATAGCCAGGGAATTGTTATGGCTAGGCTTGTATAAGCCCTAGGGCTGATAGCCTAGTACCAACCTATGAACCTATAAACCTATGAACTACCAATCATTAGCGGACTGGAGTTCTGCTGTGGCCACCCCTAATCGGGAAAAGCCGAAAGACACAACAACATTTGGTTATAACTCTGGCCACTCCTGAAAGCCTTGCTGTTTGGTCAACATTACCATTTGTATTAATATTAACTTAACTCAGTATAATTGTGTACCCTTTTAAGAGCCTTATAGTAACTGACTGGTGGCAGTGAAACTGCCTTATAATCTGGGCAAAGTTGATATAGTGGGTAGTCTGTGCCAGCCTTTCCTAGGTGTGTGTGTGTGTGTGTGTGTGTGTGTGTGTGTGTGTGTGTGTGTGTGTGTGTGTGTGTGTGTGTGTGTGAAAATTAAATCTCAAAGAGTGTGTGTGTCAGCTACTTGGGACAGGGACATGAAGCACTGGTTTCACAGACAGGGTGTTGGAGGACTTGGCTTGGGCACTTGGCTGAGGACCTAACCCTACAGCTGTACCAATGGGGAGTCTTATTGAGGGAAACAGAAATAGAGATCCAAACCCCGGACTGAGTGTGTTTCCTGTGTAGTTTTAAGGGAAATTGTGCTTGTTTCAGAGAGGTCTGCATCTGGAAATAGTGTATCCATTTGTATTCCAAGTGAACATCCCTCTTGAGTGTCAGTGATGAGGATTCAGGCTCCTTGATTACTGGCCCAGAGTGTGGACATCACAACAATAACTATTGCATGAACCTGATACTGGAAACAGTCTCAGGCATATGCAGAAATGTCATGTATTTAATTTTGCTATATATCCCCTATATCTTCTAATAGAAAGGCTAAGACAGTGTACAAAAAAATCCTCCAGAAATCTGTGTTAAAGCACAACAGAAATTACTTGTGTTACTCATTTTGCCTGCAAACATACTGCATAATGTAATGTCTTCCTCATTACATCCATCTTTAAATTTGACAGTACCCTCAGTGACAGGTAAGCATGAAGAACTTCTGGCCCCTGTTTGGGATAATGATACTACTAATCTGCCGTCGGACGGTTAGGGTGACAAAATGGATTTCTTTAATGTCTTTTGCTATAGTAACAAAATCTGAGTGACTAAAATGGCCCCCACTGAGCTAAACTAATACTTATTAGTATATCTAAAGCCTGATGTAATCTTTTTCCACTCTGTAAAAAAGACCAGGTAATATTATGCTTCCAAAGTGTTCTGAGTTAATTCTCATGAAGGCAGTCAACAACTTTGTTATCTGCAAGATCAAATTCAGCCTCTGCTTCATGGTACATCACAGAGTATGTCATGACTTTCACAGTGTACAGACTGTATCTGCCAAAGGTGCTGGCAGACACTTTATGGTTTGAGAACAGCATTTCTAATGTCTGCAGAAATGCATTCAATTCCTGACTACAATTGTTTTCCAGATCCACTGTCATGGGCAGACAAGCAGGGTGATTTACCAAAGTCTTCTGTGCAATTTGGAGCTAATGCCACAACCACTGTGGAACAGATAGAGCAGGGATCATATCCACGCTTATCTAGCTCTCCATTCATACCTTATATCATCTTTCAATGGGAAATGCAATAATATAAAGTACTAAGGTTGGCATAATATTTTCAAAAGTACAACATCTGTTTTACTACCCAAGCTCTTATTACAAGCAGTGCTCATTATATTAGCATGTAGAGTGTCACTTTCATGATGGCATTCTGCACAGATAATTGGTATGGGAATAGTATCCTTTTCTGACACAGATCCTAAGCAACAGATGCCTTCCACAAGCTTGCAACTAATCATAAAACATGGATATCCATGTATGTATGTGTGCTTATTTGTTCAGCTCCATAACTAAATGTTGCACAGTAATACAAGGCACATGTATTTGTGCCTTCCCCTTGTATTTGTGCTGACCAGTGTGTAGAGGTTTAGTGTGGATTTCTGAAAACAACATATTCGAATCTTCAAGCCTGTTGAGCTGCTCGTTGTAATTAAAATGGAACCAGGGACTCCAGTGCAAGATCTTGGCTTTCCAGAAATGGAATGTTTGCAGGGCTTCATGACATGGCATTACAGATCCCTATCAACGGACTGAGTTTTCAGAAACTCGAACTTCATATGGTTGAGCCCATATCGAGTTTTTGAAAACTCAAAGCTTTTGAATGGAGATCGCAGTGCAACGAGGATTGGGAAATTTATCCTTTTCTTCACTGTAGTGTGATCTGGCAGTTGTTATATATAATTTGCAGGGGGTGCAGGGGAGCTTGCTCTCTGCGTAAATGTAAAAAAGGTAGATTTTTGTGAGGATATTTTTGTTTGTTTTTTTTTTGTTTTTTTGATGTTCGAGTTTTCGGAAACTTGATAATATGGTCTCGTCCATATGAATTTCGAGTTTCTGAAAACTCAGTCATCTGACATAGATCTGGCAGTACACATGAAATTAAGATTCCTTGGTAGTGGAGCAACCTTTTACACTCACATGAGTGATAATGGGGATGTGTGCCCCCATGCCTCTCTTACTTTGTTATTGGCAACACATGCGCTAATTAGTACAGTTCTTGGCTTCACGTAGGAATGAGGAAAGTACTCATCTCCAAGGCTGCGCAACCTTACTTAGTGATAAAAATAAGTATGTAGGAAGAACGTGAAGTGCTGCCTCCCCTATCAAGGATGTCCTCCTATAAAATTATTGTGAAAATATTGAATTATTTGTATACATCTGTAGCTTTATTTCAAGTCTGTATCAGCCATTCTCAATGCAAGTATTTTGAAACATAGCATTCAAAGCTTATAGACATGATTTTTATGTTTTCCATGACAACAGGGACTGAATACCTAGCCTACTGCCTGTGCAAAACTGAACAGTGTGGGTGCAAGCAGAAGTGTCCCTCATTTACAACAAAGTGCAAATTCAACTGCAAGTACTGTGAAAAGCTGTAGTGTAAAAAACAAATACATCACAGTTTGTTGCCACCTATGTCCATCAAGTCAGGAATGAACATAATCAGCAATGGTATTAAAACAATAATTGTCTGTTCTGGTGGGCATGATTGAACACTAAGTTTAGTGTACTTAGCAGGTGTCAGTCTTCTAAATCAGTCAGAAGGTAGAAATCCAGCTATGACTATTCAGTGATTAGCTCACAGGTACAGCAAAAGAATAGGAAAAGAGGTGTGGAAATATTGTTAAGTGTAAGACTACAATATCAAGAAAATAGAGGATTATTTAACATTTGTTTACTGGGAAAGTCCAACTTGGAACAAAGCCAATTTTCAGTGGAGACCCGGGGAGAAATGCTCTAGACACATGTCTTTGAAATGTGGGAGGAAACCGGAACACATGGCAAAAACCCACATGAAAGCAAGAAGGACATGCAGACTCCGCAGAGGAGGTACTCCAGCTGAGAATCAAACTGGAGAACCTCTTGGTGTGAGGCCACAACACTAATGCTGCACCACTGTACTGTCCGATTAGTACACAGAGAAGGTAGATATGTGTGAGTAAAGATAAGACCAGAAAACAATGGTTAGCACTTTGTATGATAGTGATCACCAAAATCATCAGTAAGGGAATTCAGAGAGATGTACAGAAAGTTGATAAAATTTGAAGAAGGGGTCTGGCTGATAATAGGGTACATTAATTTGGTAATGGGAGCAGAAGATGTATAAAGGGGATCTGCAAGTTAAGAATATTGAGTATAGGAAAGAGTTGTTAGAACCGTTGAGTGCATGCACTAGGGGAGAATAGAGTCATGCTTTATATACTTATTATTCAAAAAAATATAAAAGATATTTCAGGACTGGCAGATTCTACATTTCTATAGAAGACAAATATTTGATACGCAAGTGGAAATTATTGCCTGTTTTACTATCTGATCATGCACCCTTGGTACTCGAGTTAAAATTAAATTGGAGAAAATAAAGAACTAGAGGTTCCCAAAGCACAACAGTTTATCCTTCCATCTTCATTCATATTAGTAGTGCAATGGTTCAAGATACCTAAATTTAATTTATGTACAGACAACTTTAATTCAATAATCGAGTCAGCTAAGTTCATTCTCATGGCGGTACAAAAATAAATACTTTTTCAAATAAAGTTATATGTTCATTGGTAATATCAAAATGACAAAACTTGTAAACTATAAAGTTGTTTGCTCTAATACAATATTGTTCTTGTAGCTGCATGGTGTAATCTTCTGAAGTAGGGTAGTTTGAAATTAGAGAAGTGGATTAAAATGTAGTTACTTAAAATAATTCAGTACGGTGTGAATGGAGACTGGGTACAAATGGTGAGATATGTCATGAGACAGAGGGGTGCTTTCAAGTTAATGTGGGGATGCCCACTGGCTTGTGAAGAGATGAGAGCAGGGTTTAGTTATACATTAATGTAAATGTGGGGAGTGTGCAGTGTTATGTGGGTGTCAGCAAAGTAAAGCCATGTCAGTGGCTCACTTGGTAAGCCAGTCAGTTAGTGCATGCACAGAAGTAGTAACCACTACAGCAGCAAAAAAGACAAGGAATAGTGAAGGCATGCAGAAGGAATAAAATAATAAATATAAATATAAATATATATATATATATATATATATATATATATATATATATATATATATAGCCTTAATATTGAACATTGTAAACATGACACTCGATATTCAACATACCAGACTTCCAGTTTTGAAAGTCCATATGTCTTTTTATGTTTTCGCAGGAAGGCAAGCCCCCCTGCACCCCCACACCCCCTGCAAATTATATATACCAACTCTGAGATCTCACTACAGTGAGGAAAGGGATGAGTTCCTGATCCTTACTGTACCTCAATCTCCATTCACAATGCACAACTCATAATAACGAATCAAGCTTTGAGTCCATTATTATGATATCATATTGTTCCAGTTCGGTATTGTTCAACTTTGAAAACTGCCTTTCTCCCACATAATGTTCGCACTCAAGTGTATATATATATATATATATATATATATATATATAATATATATATATATATATATAGGTATATATATATATATATATATATATATATATATATAAAAATATATATATATATTTATCAGACTCTGAAAAAAGAAATAAGGGACAGGTGGGTGATACAAACAGGGTTCACAATATCTTATGCTAGTCTTATGGAATACAAAGGTACTTCCATAGGACTGCAACAGACAAACTAATACAGATCCTACTACACTAAAGTAGCATAGGAAACACTTGGAATTCCATATTTTACACAAAACTAGTGTACAGCAACAATAGCTATCTAAATGTTATGTTGCTTAACTTAAAAATAATTACAATATCCAGTGTCTATCATGACAGTATCCGTCGACTGCATGTGTAGCACAGCTCTGTGTTAGTACCTATGATAAACACAGGCTAGTGTTTACAATACAGCAGGCAGAACACTAATGAGTGGTGTCAGGAGGATTGCATTTCTTGTGGTTGACCTTGTCTAGATGTCTGCAAAGGATGCTGTACATATATGAGCTGATGGCACACATAATGTGATGATCATAGGAGTATGTAGAAATATCTAAAAATGCCTGATGTAGCACAAACAATATATGCTGGGTCCCATATTGCTCCTCTATAGACATGATAATGGATAATCATCATTAAAGGTAAGTGGCAATAGCAGTAGAGGAGTGATGGAATAACATTGTAATAATGAGGGAATCAAAGGTTACCAGCAGGATATTGGGATGTCAGAAAAAGGGCAAAAAATCTCCAGTAACCCTTTTCCATTGTGTCAGCTAACAAGTATGCTATCTTCTGCATCAGTCAAGCCCCATTTGCATGCTCTTTAATTTACCTGTTGACTATGTGCAAGGCATTGAGTTAAATGCCACAGATGGATTCCTGTGAATTAAATTAATCCACTAAAATGGAAACCACTAACACTGAACCAGTAATGTAGAAATCCACAAAAAATAGAAGAAGCTGAAAAACAAAAACAGAAAGTCATTTTGCAGGGAGGTAAGCCCACTACAACCTGCATGAAGGAACTTTGCTGTTCAAACCCTTTTTAAATGTATATGCTAACTCTAAAGTAACTCCGAAGTCACACAACCACAGTGAAAGGGAACATACTCTTTTTTTATGCTGCAGATATTGTGAGGGGGTCCAATTGGTTTTGTACTTTAAGGTGCTTGCCATAATTTCTCAGTTGTGTGACCACAGAGTTAATGTATTTAAGTAAGCTTCCCCCAACATGATGGGTACATGGTTTTCCCTGCTGAAATATTGTCTTTTTTTTTTTTTTTGTGTATGTGTATTTGTGGATTTCTGCTTAAGGATTCAGTGTTACTAGTTTTTGTTAATGAATTCAGTCAACCAACAAGAATTCCCTCAGATCACTTGGACTGTCACCATATGGAATAACTCTCTCATAGGATGAATTAGTCTCGTCACTGTGACCACATGACTTTTTTGCCTTACTACCATTTTGAAAAGCTTTGCAGACTACTATACCATCTATTAAATCTCCTTGATGCTCTGCATAACCCCTCCTCTTTTCAGAAATAACCCCTCCTCTTTTCAGAAATAACCCCTCCTCTTTTCAGAAGCCATTTGTACACATCCCACATTGGGAGTTCCTGCGGGTGAGAGCTGACAGTCTGAAGATATCATTGCAGAGGTAAAATTTTTGTGAATGTAGCCAAACTCTTTCTCTGGAGTACATATACACAACTCACAAGTAGACTGTTCCCTAGCAAGCAGGTAATCCCCCAAGAAGACTTTCTGCCCTTTTAATACTTCACCTGGCTGGTTTTAGTGTCTGATAAAGGAAAAGATGTGAAAGCCTGTCCCATACCCTTCAGCTGAGGAAGGTAAATATGCTTTCAGGAACTCTGACTTTCCTGTCTGACTAGTGTTGGTAGCATGGGTGCATGTACTGTACCAGTGGAGTGGCTTGTAAGCTTATGTTGATTGTTAACTATCAAACTATCAGTGTACCCTAAAGGAATACACTAGCATACTGCTCAAAATGGCAGCTATGAACTTGCACAAACGAGAGGTGAGACTGACAGACTATAATCTCATTTCCTTTATTACCAATCCTTATGCAAGTGCAGATGCCATTCCGCAGTCTAGCACAACTACTCCAGTGTAAAGACGTTTGGGTTCACACGCTCTGTACTCTAAAACTCCTTCAGCTCTGTATATATTTTATCCCTGTCAGCTTCTCTGCATGACCATTTAAACACATACTGCTTCCCTGCTGTGCAAGCACCCTGCTCGCTGTCTTATAAAAATAGAAAGGAAGATATTTAGAAACGTTCCCTGATCACCAGAATCTACATCCTTCCTTCTTTCCTTTATTTCAGTAGTGCACTGTCTAGATGATTTTTTTCAAGTTCAAGCATCAGTACCAACTACAGACTTATTAGTCTGATTAGTCTAATATGCAAAGTCATGGAATGAATTAACATGGAAATGATCTACTAAGACATGGGCAACCTTCAGACAGTGGACTAAACCCAGTTTGGCTTTGTCAAGGGAAGGTCATGCCTACTAAACCTGGTCCAAGGAAGTCATAGTGTCACTTTATTTGGCCCTTATCAAACCCATCATTGAGTATGATGCCCTCTCCAGCATGTACATGACTATGTATATGGAACTGTTGGAATGCCAACAAAGAATATAAACACATTGTCCTATACTGATTGCCTTGAAGCCTGTCTTAATACTTGGTTTTCTTCAGATTACTGAGGGGCAATTCATCCCTGACTTACAAGACATCCTTGGATCCAGGTCAGATGGACATTTTGCACACCTACAAAATGAACAGCATCAGAACCACTAGATCCGAGTATTTAAATGTTGCTTGTGACATAAATAAAACATTGATGAGACAGATATGTGTCACAGAGAATCCCCATGCTCTGGAACAGGCTCCCTATCCATGTGAAGCAGAGTCCATCCCTATCTTTCTTTAGGTGTAAACTTGACCAATGGATAAAGAATCAGAAATCCACCCTGAGTTTGGTCCCCATGTCTCTGATAGACAGAGGTAGACAGTAATCCCCAAGCTAACATAATCTCCCACATAACATTTATAAACTTCCTAAATAACATACCCAGTCCTAATAAACATCCACGATACATAAGGACACCATGTGACTCACTTTGTAAGGACTCTTTGTACCTTCACCAGCTGCTACATATGGTGTACAAGTAAGTTACAGAACAGAGTACAGTTTTCTTCTATAACTTGCCTGATAAGAGCTAATTAAAGAGGAAAATTAACACTCTGGCATAGCACCACTGAAGAGCATGTGGGCATCTCTATATACTTTGCAGATGGCATATGCAGAGGTATCAAATAAAAGGTTGTCATCTGTAGAAAGGAAAGAAAGGGATAAGGACTTGGTAAGATTGGGACAATGGTCAAAAACAAGTCGGTTTAGAGCCACTCTGGTGACATGGAGGCATAAAGCCCGGACTATGGCCCTGCCAACCTTGGTTCAATTAGTGACTTGAGCAACTGATGGAGGAACAGGAAAAGGATGGCCATGTCCATCCAAGGCGGGACATTACTCATTGATATGGTCCAAAGAGGGGGTTTCACTCAGACATAATCAATGAAAATGGGGTGAGGGGAAAGGAAGTGAGTTGGTCATTAAAAATTTCCCATGGAGGGAAGCACAGATGAGCTGTGCCCCCAGGACACCCACAGGATCCATGATTAGCCTTAGCAAAAATGGAGTAAGTCCAGGGGGTTGGAGAGTAACTGGTAGTCCCAGCATGGACATTGGGTAGTGGAGGGACAGACTGGTAAAAATGAGGCCTGAGGGGATAAAAAAAAATGAATTAGTTTAAATTCAATGCAAAATAAAAAGCAAAGCAATGCATCAGAGAAACAGGAACCTGTGAAAGGAGGACAGAAGTAAATAAGAAGCATATTATGGCCAAATTTTCATCCTTCATTAAAATGCCATCCCATGTCAGCCACGTAGAAAGAATTTTGACACTTTCAGAACTGCTCCCCATATCTGCTGATCATTGAGGAGAGCTTTTGAAGTAGATCACATTATTAGGAAAAGCCACATTGTTCTTCCTCTACTCATGTAACAATCTTGGTGCTCACATTTCTACAGCTTTGCTTCTCTTTATTCTAACATCTCCAGCACTTGGGTTAAGCATCATGCTCACCATTACAGCATAAAGTTTTGCTTGTTTTTTTTTTTTTTTTTGCAAAGTCATGTCTCCTATGTGGGTTGTCCTGGGGAACTTCAACATCAGGATGGACAAGGAGTCAGTAGCTTTTGTAAAATAATTCCTTTGTATTATGAAAGGGATCAGGTCTTTATAAGTGGTTTCCTTCATTACTCATATTTTTAACCACACTCTTGACTTAGCTTCTGACTTTATGTTATTCCCAGGGAGTTAGAGGTGGATCCTACTACCTGGTTCGATCACTCATTTATACAGTTTGTGATCAACCAGTTCCAAGTGGAAACACCAAATGTGGGCTTCATGCAAAGAAGGTTTGGGCCGATCACTTTGGACATCTTAAACACTGCATTGCTAAGTCATTTTCAGGCCTGTACTACAACTGGCCCTAATGAGAGGCTTAGGACTTACAAATATGCCCTGACATCTTTGCTGGACATTTTGCCCCCAGCCAAATACAACCAGTCCACCTAGTTCTGCATGAACCATGGTTTGACTATAAGCTTCGACTGG
Source organism: Protopterus annectens (assembly GCF_019279795.1). NCBI lineage: Eukaryota > Metazoa > Chordata > Ceratodontiformes > Protopteridae > Protopterus > Protopterus annectens. Next base: position 966,851,992 of record NC_056737.1, read on the forward strand.
TCAGAGGTTGTAGTGTAAATGGGGCTGCTCCAGTCTGCTTGAGTACAAGCTTTCTCTGGATTACCAGCTTTTGGTAAACCAGGCTGAGGTCACCTACAAAAAGTATGAATATTTGCTCAGGGAGATCACAGATCAGCAACACTCATCCTAGTGGTAGTACACTCCAACCTGATTCTCCAGTAGCAATGCTTTATCTAACATGCAGTGGGATCTAGCAGCTCACATCTTTGCTGCCAAACTTGTCTAGAGTAGATTATGTTTTAGACTATCTCCAAGTTAGTGTGAGTTTTCTGTTCTGTTACGATGACGTTATCTCCATGACTTGCAGAATGTCTCTACTACATATGCGTTGGATTCCTGTCCAGGCAAGCTCTTTATATAATCATATGTCATGCTATATAGCAGACTGTTCTTGCTTCTCAAGCAAATGGAGTCATACTTCTCAGCTCTCCAAATTTTTGCTGAATGTCCAGAGTTTTCTTTCATATTTTTCTTATGTTCCTCATAAAAAATGTGTTTCTCTGGCAAATCGGTGAAGACTAAATTCACCAAATAATGGAAAACATTTGAGATTCAGACTTCATAGTATTCAGAAAATGCAGAATAACACAAAACCATTTATTCTAGCACCTTTCTAAGTTTATAAGTGAAATATTTAAAATATGTCCTTATTTTTGGACCTTTGTTCTCCATTACTTTTGTCTTTATCCAGATTACTTGTGCTAAGGGGTTGACAGGTAATGATGGAGTTCTTGTAACTCAACTAGACATTAATCATTTCTGCCCTAAAAAAGGTGGGTGTCCTGGCCATGATGATCAGGATAAAGTACAGTTGTGAAAAATCTTACTATAATGGTAGATGCCCTTGCCTTCACTGCTGTAGTATTGCTAACTATATGGGATTCCTTGCCTAGGAAGCCCGAAGTCTGGCCAGTCTTCCAAAGTCTTCTGAATTTAAAAGGTATGCCGAACATCATCATATGCACCCTACGTTACATAGGGCATAAAGGTACATTCAGGTTTACCAAAAACAGAACTGATTGCCCCAGGAGGAACACCAGTCTAAGGAACCCAAGAGGTAATGTGTGCATCCAGGAAGGTAAATAACTAGGGGGGGTGAAGAGAGGGAAGGAGCAAATACTGCACAGTGAAGACAATGACATTTATGGCCTTACATTCACTACTGCAGTATTATTAACTATGTGGCAGAGTGCCAAAGCTCAAGAGGAAACTAGAGAGGAGGAAAGGGCAGAACCAGCCCAAGCTCTAGACATGCCATCCAACTTGTAGTGCTTGGTAAAAGTATGCACAGAAGTCTGGGTAGCTGCTTCAAGAATAGAATTAGTAGCTAATCCTTTGAAGAAACCACCAGAAGAAGCCACAGCTCTAGTAGAATGAGCCTTAATTGAAAAAGGAAGGCTCTTGCCATGAAAAGTGTCTTCTTCTTTCAGCTTTTCCCGGTTAGGGGTCGCCACAGTGGATCACCTGTCTGATCATGATTGGCAGTAAAGTTTTACAGTGTCAAGTTGCCAGCACCGCACCCAGCCTTCCACAGAAGGCACACACATGCACGCACTCACACCTAGGGCCAATTTAGAGTGTCCAATCCACCTACAGCATGTCTTTGGGATGTGGGAGGAAACCGGAGCACCCGGAGGAAACCCACGTGACCACAGGGAGGACATGCAGACTCCGCACAGAAGGCAGCCCAGCTGAGGATCAAACTGGAGAACCTCTTGCTGTGAGGTGGCAACACTAACCACTGCACCACTGTGGCCGCCCCTTGCCATGAAAAGTGTAAGAAAAGGAAATAGCCTTAGAAATCCAAGAAGGAGTAGTCTGCTTGGATACAACAAGCTCCAAAGATCTTGGATGAAAAGAAATAAATAACTGATCAGATTTTCAGATAGTCTTGGTCATATCCAAATAAACTCTAAGTTGCCTATGCAAGTCCAAAGTATGCAGCACCCTCTCATTGTCAGTTTGTGGAGAGGGGAAAAAGCAGGCAGATTAATAGAATGATTAAGAGATAGCTCATTAACCACCTTCAGCATAAAAGAAGGGTTAGTGCTCAAGAACCCTCTGTCCTCATAAAAAAATCAAAAAAGGAAGACAGGCTATAAGGGCCTGCAACTCAGACACCTATCTGGTAGAAGTAAGCGCTAACAAAAGAACGGTCTTCCAGGAACAATGTTGCAAGGAGGCTGAAGCATTAGGCTCACGAGGAGCCTGAGTCAACTTCTCCAAAACAAAATTAAGATCCCAGGAAGGAGAAACAGGCTTCCTAAAAGGTCTAATATTAAGGACGCCTTTAAGAAATTGCTTCACGTCAAATCTAGCAATTAAAGGAGGAGAAAAAGGCAGACAAGCAGAGATAGCTGATAGGTGGGCCTTAATAGAACAATAGGCCAAACCAGCATTGGGCAACTCACACAAATAAGCGAGAACTACAGGAGCATCCATAGTATGTGGGTCCAGGTTACGAGAGATACCAAAAAGAAAACCTCTTCTATTTGGATAAGTAGGAGTTCCTAGACATAGGTTTTCTGGCTTCCTGCAGGACTTGCAGCATATCCTTAGAAAAAAGGTGAATATGACGAATCAAAATCCTATCACCCACAGTGTCAGTTGAAGTGTGGACAGGTGGGGATGGATAAGAGATCCCTTGTCTTGTGTGAATAGATCCACCCTGTAAGGTAACTTGTGATGATTGCCCCTGGCTAGATGCAGAAGAAGAGGGAACCATTGCAGTGGTGGCCAAAAGGGAGTCACCAACAAGATTTTGGGAGCATCCTGTTGAATTTTGAACAGGACTTTTAGAATGAGAGGAAGGGGGGGGAATGCATAAATAAACATCCCCTTCCAAGAGAATGAAAGGGCATCCACCTTCCATACCAGGGGACCTGGGTCTCTGGCACAAAACAGAGGAAGTTTTTTCAGAGAGGAAGCAAAAAGATCCACTTGAGGAGTACCCCACTGGTGGATAATGTCCAGAAACACATCACTGCAAAGTATCCATTCATGGGATTGAGTTAAGGACCTGCTCAGAGTGTCTGCCACAATGTTCTGACCAGAAGGGATATAAACTGCCTGAAGAGTCACTTGACACTTGATAGCAAGATCCCATAGCAGAAGTGCCAACCAGCAAAAGAAGATAAGATCTTTTTACTCCCTGTTTGTTGATATACCCCATCACTGTGGTATTGTCTGTGAATACCTTAAGAGGCCCTGGAGAAAAGAGAGACTGAAAGGCCTGAAGAGGCAGCAGAAGAGCTCTCATCTCTTTGACAGTGATATGCTCCTTCAGCTGACAAGGTGACCACACCCCCTGTACATTTAGGGAGCCAAAAGTCACCCCCATCCCATGTCTGAGGCATCTAAGAACAATTCCTGAGAGGGAAGAGGGGGATGAAAAGGGATCCCTGGATTTAGAGACAACTGCTGAATCCACTAGAGAAAAAGAGGAACTACAAATTTTAGAGGATGAGCATATTGCAGCCACACTGACTTCAGAAACCACTGAAACTTTCTCATATGAAGTTTGGCCAGAGGGAGCATCAGAATGGTGGATGCCATGAAACCCAGAACTCTCAGAAACTCCCTGGTGGTAATGGAAGCCAGAGGATGAAGAGTGTCAAAGAAAGAAATGAGAGTGAAGATTTTTGGACGGGTCAGTGATGCAAACATTGGCACCGTCTGAATCCTGCAACCCAGAAAAACATGATCCTGAGAAGGAGTCAGAGAAGACTTTTTGAAATGTATAGTGAACACCAGGCTCTGAATTAGGGATATGACAAAATGAAGATTTTGCAAAAGGATCTCTGGAGAGGATGCTGAATGAACAGATTGTCCAAGTAAAGAAATATTTGGATTCATTGAAGTCTGCAAAAGGCAATCACAGGAGCAAGGCATTTGGTGAACACCCTTGGTGCAGCAGAAAGGCCAGGGCAAAGCAGAGAAATGAAAATGCCTGGAACCAACAGAGAAATGCAAAAACTTCCTGAAAAGAGGATGGATCAGAATATGGAGATAAGCATCCTTGAGATCCAGAGACATGATATAGGCCTGAGGAAGCAAGAGAGGTAACAGAGTCTGAAGGGACAACATCCAAAAGGAAGATATCTTTAGAAAAGTGCTTAGATGAGAGAGATCTAGAATAGGTCTCCAAGTGCCCTCTTTTCCGGGCACTAGAAACAGTCAGGAATATAACCCTTTCCCCCTTTGGGACACAGGCACATTTTGAATAGTACCCTGAGACAAGAGATCTTAAAGAACCTCTGGTGAAAAGGGAAGATGCTAATGAGGAGTCTGAGGAATGCCTATACATGGAGGATGGGATTTCCACACCACAAAGTACCCTTGATGAATGATCAACAGAACCCAAAAATCTGGAGTGGTCTGAAGCCAAATCGGAAGAGAAAGATAAAGAGGAATTGGCTGGGAAGGGAATGATAGTCACACAGTGCCTGGTTTGTCCAGAAAGGAAGGCTTTGGAGTCCCTGAAAATTGAGTATCCTTAGCAGGAGGAGTCCATTTGCCATTCTTCTTACTGTTAGCAGAAGGATGTGATTGCCTACAAACAAAGGAAGGCTTAGCAGGGTATGTTCTCAGAAATTTAGGCACAGGAGAAACAAATACATGTTAGTTCCCGTAAGGCCTTACCCTTACCCTGAAGTGACTTAAACAAGCCAGCAGCAGCAGCTTCCCCAAGCAAAAGTTTAGAATTCAGAGGAGCATCCATCAACTTCACTTTAATATCATCAGGTAGAGGTTGAAGCCTAAACCAAGCATACCTCCTCATAACTGAACCAAAAACAGCAGCCCTAGAAGAGGCATCCGCTGCATCATAACTACATTTAAAAGAATGAAAAATTACTTGAGAGGAGGTCCCTAGCAAGGAAAGAAAATAAATTTTACCCTCAGAGTTTGGAAAATCAGAAATAAGTTGACTGACCTGAGAAAGAAGATCCAACACATACCTAGACATATAAGTCTGATAATGAATAGCCCTAAAAGCTAGGATAGCAGAAGTGTAAATATTTCTGCCCAGCCTGTCCATAATTCCGCTGTCCTTGTCAGAAGGCAATAACTTGGGAAAAGGAAGCAAGTGACACATGTTATCAGAGGCTGTGGACACTACCGAAGTGTCAGCAGCAGGATATTTATATAAAAAAGAACAATCCTCAGGAACCCTGTAAAACCTATCAGGCTTCTTGGGAATGTGGGGAGAAAATCAGGTGTCTGAGAGGTATTGGAGAGAGAATCCAGTAAAGCAGCCAAGACAGTTGGAATAGCTGCAGGTTTAGAAGAGTCCAACTGCAACAACTCATGGTACCTTTTATGGATAGCAAAGACCTGAGTACAATCCTACTTAAAAAATGCATCATCATAGACAGTGTGTCCCGAAAAGAAATTTTCTCCAAAGGAATATCAGGACTAATAGATTCCTCCTCCTATGACCCATAATCCAAAGAAGAATCAATTTGAATAGAATAAGTTAGGAATTTGTCAGAAGAATCTGACTCATCCTCAGAATAATTCTGGTCTCTAGGCCTTATAAGAGGACTGGAGGACCAAGGAGGAGCTGCAACTAAAACCCCATGAGGAGGCTTTAAGGACATTAAGGCAGAAAATAGCCCCTGAGTAAAAGCCTGCCACACACTTTGTGGATCCATAGAAGCAGAAGAAACATGTTTAATTTTTTTTGTTTCTTTTTTTAAGGGAATGTACTGAGAATACCCAGATCCAGGATGACAGTCGAGAACCATGGCAGGAACTTCTTCCCCAACTAGAAACTGAGGAACTCCCCTAGGCCCCGCAGGAAAAACACAACCATGGTTCCCTCTGAATGTCCAAGACAGATGACTGCAAAGCCTCTTTAGACATACTGCCAGCCAGATCCTCACTGGCCTCCAACACAGTTGCAGCATACAAATCCAACAACGTAGCTGGGTGAACCTCCAGGTTCATAATGACCTCAGAAGAAACACCTGGCAGACACTGGACAGTGGAAGATTCTGGTCATACCTTTTTCACCTTCTTCTTCCCTAATGGCTTACCCTTGGAACATGAGATTCCTTCCATAGTATCTTTAGCAAGTAGCCTAAGATGCTGGTTCTTAAGATACTCGGAAAGGAAAGAAAGTCTACTGCAAAGGGTTTTTGGAACAAACGTCTGACAAATAGAACAAGATGTATGGTCATGAGAAGCACCTAAGCAAAAAAAATAAAAGAGACTTATTGTGGCCAACTCTATTGGGAATCTGTCTCTCACATTGGCATTTACCCTTCCTGGATGACATTAAGCTCAAGGAACACAAAAAAACAAGAAAAGACAAAATCTTCAATGGGGCACTTATCTTGCAAAAACCACAAACAAGTGTAGGAAGTCCCTGGAGAATGAAAGTGCACTCAACTGGAAGACAATGGTTGCAGGTAAACAGACCAGTGATGGTGTAAAAGATAGGTTCAGACTGGCAGCTTAGAAGTTCTGTTTTTTATTAAGCCTGAACATCACCTTTATGCCCTGTGTTATGCAGGGTGTGTATGGTGATGTTTGGCATACCTTTTAAATTCAGAAGTCTTTGGAAGATTGGACGGACATTGGGCTTCCGTGACATAGAATCCTATATAGTTAAGAATACTGCAGCAGTGAATGTAATTACATCTATTAAGCAATCTCAAAACTTCCATTTGTATGTAAGGTTGTTGAGAAACTAATGTGTCAACACCTAAAGTTAGTAGAAAGACAAAAAACATTAATGAACCATTCCAGACTTTTTTTTTCTGAGATGACTCTGACCAGAGTCTTTAGTGATCTTTTAGCATGAGAACAACATCTTTACTACGGTCTTGTCCTTCTGAGTCTCTCATCAGTGTTTGGTATAGTAGACCACGCAACCTTATTGTAACAATTAGAGCATCACTGCAGAATATCTGGTGTAATTCCGGATTGGGCTGTCTCCTACCTATCCATACACATGGTTTCTGGAGTTAATTGCACTGCCTCTTATCCTTTGGACTGTGGAGATCCTCATGGTTATATACTTGATACTCTTTGTTGCTCACTGTTTATATGCTTCCTTTGGGGGATATTACTCAATTCAGACTTTTGTATTACTTTCACTACACCGATTGCACGCAATTGTACATGCCTTTCCCCTCAGGAATCTTCTTGATTTGGCTCAACTAGTTATCATACAATTTAAAATGTATCCATTTTTGGATGGTTGATATTATGCTAAAACTTAACACCACTAAGACTATTTATTTGGTTATTTATGCTACCCTCAGAGTCTTCTCTGCTCCTGTTTTGTCACCCTCTATTACTTATTGTGGAGACAAATCATAATTCATATGAAAGGCATGTGATAAGGAGGTGTTCATTTAACAAGTAAGTAAGAAAGAACCAAATCTCAATCATTTCAAATCTTAGAAAATGGAAGTTACATACTTACCATAATGATGGATGCTTTCATTCATGTCTGTCTGGTATGACTGATGGGTCTTTAGGCCACTTATTGAATCTGAGCTGGCAAAGCTAGAGACCCCTCCTAGAGGTCCTCTAACTTTTCTATCCTGCAATGCACCTGTCCTGCCTAAGCTAGTTTCCCTCAGATCAAGCCTCCTGCTTAGAACAGGCTAAAAGGAGCAAGAAACTCTTTCAGAATCTAATTTATGGATGGTAGACAATATCAGATAAACAGGAATGAAAGGGTTCAGCTTTATGGTAAGTGCATAACTACCGTATCTTATTCATTCTGTCCATCCGATCCAAATGAAAGGCTAGAATCCCCAGCTACAGAAACATGAGTGGAATCATGACAAGAGACCTTTTAGGACAGAAGCGGCAAAGGAAGCCTTAAATCTTGATATCAAATCTAGTTTATAATGATTAGGAAAAATAATGCACTGAGGACGAGGTTACTGCAGCACAAATATCATTTACCAAGGAATTTTTGAAGAAAACTGTAGATGTAGCCATGGAACATGTCGAGTGACCTTTTGGTTTGCATACTAATGGATTGCTGTGACTGGCGTGAACAAAGGATGAGTCAGACAGCCACCTGGACAGTGTTATCCCGGATACTTTCTTTCCCAGTCCATTAATTGCAAATGGCACAAATAACTGTTAGGTTTTTGAAAAGATTTTGTGCAGTGTAAATAGAATCTCAGTTGTCTGTGAAAATCTAGGATAAGGATAATATACTCTCCCTTGTTTGCATAATTAGGAAAAACACCAGAAGATGGATCATTTAATTTAGGTTAGATTCAGAAGTGATTTAGCAGTGAAGGATGGATTGGTTCTTAGAGATGCCTTGTCCTTATGAAAAATCAGGTATTGCCCAGTAGCAACAAAGACATGTAGCTCTGATATCCTCCTTGCTGAAGTGATGGCTGCTAGGAACAGAGTTTTCCAAAAAGAGGAGGTTGGTTCAAATTGTGGGAGTGTTTCAGCTTCAAGCAGAAAATTTAGATCCCATGGAGGGATAGCTTGTCTCACAGGGGACTAAGGAGGAATATCTTTCTCAAGAAAACTTTATATAGTCTACTAGGTGCTAGAAAGCAAGAGTTTGTTTGTGGAAGAAATTCAAAACTGCATCCAGTTGGACCTTAATCATTGAAAAGATAGACCTTGAATTGAACAGAGTATACAAGAACTGTAAAACCTCAGGAACAGAGGCCTCAGAGGGGTTTATTCTCCATGTGAAATGCTTTCATTTACTAAGATAGACCTATCATGTGGAATCTTTTGAGAAGCTGAAGGGATTAGAACATGCTGGGATAAAGTAGTGTCCATGGCCATTACTGGAATTGGAGAAACCAAGTGGTTAACTTCAGGTTCCAAAGACGCTGGTGAGGTTTCTCAGGCAGATGAGATAGCAGATCTAGTTTTGGACACATAAGCCAGATCAGCACAGGAAGACAAATTTATCTTTGCCAGAAGGGGTAATGTGTATAACCATTGCTGTGCACCAAAATCTGGATATCAGGGACACAGGCAAGTAAGCATAAAGGATACTGGAAGGTTACTGCTTGACCAGAGTGTGATCAATGCAAAGTAGGTGATGCACTTGGTATTGGACTGGGATGCAAAAAGATTACAGCGCAGATGGCCTTAATAGTTGAAAATGGTCTGAGTCATCACTGGATTTAGAGACCACTTGTGAGTTACCAGAATAGTCCTGCTTGACCTCTGCACAATGCAGTTGGATTTCCCAAGAATATGCATTGCTACAAGAAACAGGTGTGAGTTCATTTTCCATTGCCACGTTCTCACTGCTTCCCAACATAAGGGGCATGACTTATTCCTCAACCCCAAATTTGTTGATATACCTTGCCACAGCTATGTTGTTAGTCTGAATGAAAATTACACTTAAGGGAAGGATCCTTTATCACATGCACAATGCTAGAAGGACCACCCTCATCTCTAAGATATTGATGTGAAGGTTTGTCCTGTGAACATCCTATATACCTTGGACCATCACCCACCTTGAATATGCTCACCATCCTAAAGGTGAGATGTCTGTTGTGATTACCACCACAGAAGGGGGAAAAAGGATTCCTCCAGGTGAACAAGAGGGGAAGAGAGCCACCAAAGTAGATGTCTCCTGCAACTTCTGGTCAGAATGACTGGAGAGTACAAATGGTGTGCAAATTGAGACCACTAGACCCATAACAATCATTTTAATACTCTCACGTGATAATGGGCAAACTGGATCATTAGAATACAAGATGCCATAAGGTTCACAGAACTAGATAAGCAGGAGGTTTTGTTGTACTGAAGATCATGAATTGAACTGTAAAAGGTGTAGAATCTATCCAGGGGAAGAAAACTGTACAGTGTTCTGCATCCAGGTGGCAGCCTACAAACTGAATGGCTTGGGTAGGCTTTAGTAGTGACTTTCATTTGTTGAATGAGCTACCCAAAAACAGACAACACTGGAGAAGGTAACACTCTGGCCTTCATTAAGGATTCCATAATTGTGGCAGCCAGGAGCCAATCATCCAGATAAGGTTATACTTTGGTTTCATGGAGCATCAGGTGGACTGCAACTAGTTGCATTGGTGAACATGTGGGGGACTGTGGTGAAACCAATGATCAAATCTCTAAATTGATAGTGGTTGGCTTCCTATTCAGAAATGAAGAAATCTACCAGATACTGAGACAATCTACCAGACACTGAGACAATCTACCAGGCACTGAGACAATCTACCAGACACCGAGACAATCTATGGATACTAAGACAATCCTGATGTGTAAATCATTTGCCTGAGGATATGGCAGAACAGACTGTGCAGTGACCATTCTGAATGAGGTCTTTTTTTTATGAATTTCTTGAGGTGACTTAAGTCCAAAATTGTCCTGAGGTCTTTGTCCTTTTTTGGATCCAAAAAGAATCTCAGGTATCCTGACTCTGTCTGGTGTGGTGGGACTTCCTGGATGGCTTTCTTTTGAAGAAAGGATAGAACTTCTTTTTGGCCACTTTTAGCTGATGAGGTGGCACATTTGGGATAGGCTAAAGGAATTGAGAAGGATGTTCAGAAAAGGGTATGTAATTACTTCTGGATATTATCCCTTGTATACAAGAATCCCACACAATAGCCATCCGTGCAGGAGAGTACAGGGATAAATGACCTCAACTGCCTTCATATGGGAGCAGTCAGGCAGCCCATCAGGGATGAATCTGCAGCTAGTTGGAAATGTTTCAAGATATCTCTGATTCTGTGGACCTCAATGACCTCTGGATGTACCCATTAAAGGGGCAGCTTTTCTGCCCCAGCAGCTCCTGTCAGGAGCTAACTTGAAGGACTGATGCCTGGATTTCAGAAGTATAATGACTTGGGCCATTGTGGTTACACCTGTAAGGCCTTTAAGGGTTCTCAAACCTTATTCTGATGACACAAATCATCTTGCCATCCTGCTGACACTTCTGCATGTCTTCCCTTACTAATGGACCAAACAAAGATGATCCAATATATAGGGTGTTGGTAAAGGATAACTAGAAACTTCCACAAAATTGCATAAGTGGAGTCAGGCATGGCATTGCATACAAATGGCTATTCCGCTGACCATGTTGTTTAATCAGCTACATTGTGGATGAGCTAAAGAGATTAGTAATATTTTGTATGATATTCAACATGGCCTCCAACTGTTTCCATGGATTTTGTTTTTTGGAGATTCTGACCCTTGCCTGCTTAAGTCCCTCTGAAATCAGTTCATGTGAGTGGTGTAGTTCAGGGTCCTAACTGCAAAAGTGCCAGAAGCATATGTCAGCATCCCTAATCTGTCTATTGCTCAAGACTCTCTGTTCAGTGGATGGAGTGCAGCAGTATCCTCAGTCGGCATTTTCTTGCTAGCCACTGGCACAATGATGGAATCCACCAGGAGGACTCTTCACCCAGTACTGTCTGCCCTATGGGGACCTCAAATTTTGGTCTGGCTTTCTAGGTACTGTATAGACTTATATGACTTAGGCTCTCGCCATGACTTCCATATAGACACGTTAATGACACAGGCTGCAAGAGGCAGTACTAATGAACTAGAAAGCACAGGACCATAGGCCTCAAAAAGGATCTCCTCATTCAGGGGTTCTGTGGGCCAGTCATTACACTAACACATGAGTTCTAAAATCTAGTAAAAGTTAACTTCCTCCAGGAGCAATGGAGGGGATTCCCACTCTATCATCTAAGTCCAGGTTGGATGTATTCAACTCCACTGGGGAATCAAAGTGCCTCCTTTTGGACAAGCTCTTCTTTGGAATATAAGCATGTGAGCTGTCTGAGTCCTCAGAAGACTTTGTTAACATCTGAGCCAACCTTTTGAGATCAAAGGTTTGACTGTAACCTGTGGATGTATGACTGGGCTAAACGGCATCAAAAGTGTTGATGAAGGAAGGAGTTGATACTTGTGGGAGCCTGAGGTTAATATCTCACTGGAGAAGAAATCATCCTCCCCATAACCTCGAAAGTGGATCTGACATTTGCTCCCAAAGGCCAAGATCTCTAACAGTGGAAACGAGGCAGTGTGAGACAGCTCCTAAGACAGCAAGAAGGACTTGATGTCAAGCTGACAGAACCAAGTCCCACCTGGGTCTAAAAAACACTGAACTGAGTGAGATGAATCCAAGACCTCCAGCATCTAGTCAGGAATGCCAACTGGCACTGAAGAAACAAACTCTGGGATACATATCAGCTCCAAGGCCACCAAGTCAGAAGTATCAACCTGGTAAGGAACAAAGATGGGGGAGAAAAGCATGTCCTCTTTTTCATCAACTCTAAAAGGTGGAGGCATGGCACCACTTTCTATATGTGTCTTCAGGAATGTCCTCACAGTATGATCCAACTTCAGATCAGAAGCACATCTAATGGACTTTAATGACCTTAATGAGGAAATTGAATGTGATCTCAATAGAATAGAAGAGTGCTGCTGCTCTGATCGTGGTCTGTTTGGTCACCCTTTTGGCAGCATGTTTGCTATCAATATAGGCTCCGAAGGGGTTACAGCCAGAGGTGAGAGCTCTGACTTTGACATGGAAAGGGAGACCTGAGTTGTCAGTTTTGAAGCTGAAAATGAAATCTTGTCATAGGCTTTTCTTTTTGTTGGCTCTTCTTTATCATTGTCAGGCTTGTATTGGGACTTAGGCTTGCCATTGTCTTCCTGGGCTTATGTCCCTCATTGTCAGAAGAAAGAAGCCCCATTACAACTAATTTATTCCTCCTATGAGATAAGGCCCTTTGGTCAAATGCCTTTCAAATGGAACACTCCACAACCAAGTGCTCTGCCCCCCAAGCAATAAACATAGATGACCATGCTGAGAGTGTCTTGTATGGACACATTTGTAAACCTGTAAAAACAAACAGTAATAACCACACACACATACACACACACACACACACACACACACACACACACACACACACACACACACACACACACACACACACACACACACACACACACACACACACACACACACACATATACATACAGTAAAAATAGCAACCAGAATAATCTGAGGAGCTCTAGCCAAATTAAAAGGAAAAAAGCAACAATGACAAGGTCATTGATGGAGAAATAGACTATGCAATCCAAAGAAAAATTTGGCACCAACAAATGGTGTCAATAATAATTCAAAATATACAAGCATGCCCTAGAAAATATCCAATATTATCAAAATATTGGAGGCAAAGAGCACTTAGTTGAAGCAGCTAACTGATCATTTCTGAACACTCTGGAAGAAAAAAGATCTAGAACAAGTTAGCTTAGGCATGGCAGGTGCATCGTGAGAGGAAAAAAGTTAGTGGAGCTCATGGTTTGGGCTCTAGTTTTCCTGGCTCAGATCCAACAAGGGGCCTGAAGATCCATCAGTGAGATCAGATAGATGAAATGAGCAGGATCATTATTCTTATCAAGTATACTATGCCATTTGCTGATCTCCATGTAATGGTGTATGTTCTTGGTTTTCTCCTGACTGGATTATTATATCACCCTGCACCTTGGGCTTCTACATTCAGAACTGGATTGCATATAACTAGTGCAAAATTCTGTGGCCCTGCTACTTGAAGAGGTTCTCTAAGGATCACCAGATTATGCCAGTCTTGCCAGAACTGCACTGCCTTCAAAACCAAGCAGTGTACTATCTGCAAAGTTCTGGTCTGGGTCTACCTTGCTCGTTTTTCTTATAGCTTTAGTTCCCTGTGCCTGCCAGACCTCTTCAGCTATTATTGGCCTTCTTGGTCCCTGAATTACACCTTCCAGAAGCTACTACTGATGTCAACAGCTTGACCTGATTCTTCTGGGATTCATTGATTTGTTTATGAGGGTATGTACTTTTGGAAGTTACTGCTTATCTGGCTGAGATGATTCCCAACTCTGAATGCCCTTAAATATTATTTAGTTATTTATTTATTTACAGTTTGTTTGCCAGGATAGTCCACTGGGCCACAAGAAGCCCATTTTTAATGGAATCCTGGGGAAAAAAAAGCTCCAGAAAAATACAAATACATAGTACACATTGCGCATATACATTACAGATTATCTCATAGGAATACAAAGTAAATATGATAAGAAAAGGTTAACAATGATAGAATACATCAGTATAGTTCATTTCAGTTTTTTTTTTTTTTTTTTTTTTTTTTTTTTACAAAAGTAGCAGCATAGGGTAACTGTTAAGTAGTTGGTCAAATAGTTCAACAGAGCTGTGGAACTATAGGAGGCAGTGATGGTGTATTTAGTTCTAGGAGAGTAGGAAGTGGTATTAGAAGGATTAGGTAGGATGGGAACAGGAGCACTTCCATTGTGAAGTTAGGTGTGAGTGCAACAAGGTTTTAAATGAGGAGATGGTAGGGAATTCCAGAGGTGAGCAAGAGAGAAGGACATTACGTGATTGCCAGCTGGACATGTGGGTTTGTGCAATTTTATTAGCTTTTGGGAATTAGATCTTAGAAGTCATTCTGGTTCATGTATTTCAAAGGTAGTCGCTAGGGAGGGACAAAGAGATGGTCTGTAAATGAGTTTGTGTGTTGGATGAGTTGGGTATAAGTGAGGAGGTTAGGTAGCTCAAGCCAGTTTAGTTGGTGAAGAGAATTACAATGGTGAGAAATGGATCTATGACATGACGCAAATTTTGATATCTTGTTATAGCAAGAGGAGAGTTTTGTTTTGAGGGAGGATTGCAGGTTGGAGAGGATAGATGCACACTATAGGAGGGCTGGGATGAGATAAGTATTGGCTAGTATGAGCCTGGTGGAAGGAGAGATATAACGATTATGGTGATATAGCATACCAAGTTGTTTGTGTTTTTTTTAATATTTACTTGTAAATGTTTGTCAAATTTTAGTTGATCATCTATGAGTACTCCTAGTAGTTTAGTGTCAGAGACTATGTCTTGGGGAGTATTGTTTTTGCTGGTGATTATGAATGAGTGTTTATCTAGAGAGGAGGTTTTGGAGGCAGTGAATAACATAGGTTTAGATTTGGTTGCATTAAGAGCCAGATGGTTGTCTAGCATCCATTGTTCAGTAAAGGAGAAGGCACTTTGGGTAAGTTTATTTAGAGTGGGCATAGAAGGGGAGGAGCAGATAATGGTAGAATTGTCAGCATATTGGATGAGGCTGGAGTTTGGAATGGCTTGGTAGAAGTTGTTACTGAATATATTGAATAGTACGGGCCCTAAAATGGAACCTTGGGGGACACCTGTGGGAGTATTAAGGAAGGGTGAAGTGGCTTTATTCCATTTGACTGCTTGTTGTCTGGTTGTGAGGTAGTTGGAGAACCATTTGGTACAGGAAGGGGATATGTTTAGTTTGGAGAGTTTATTAAGAGCCAAGTTGTGGGAGAGCCTATATTATAAACCCAAAAACCCTTTTGAGCGAATACTACAACAGCGACACATATAGCCGAACCGCAAATACGCCTAACCCCCTAAACCGCGAAATTTAAAATCTCGAATCATCATAGTCAGCCAACCCCACCCCCCACTACATACTACCTACCCAAACATAATAAATAAAGCACATACATACACTAACCAAACCCTACTTCTAACCCTACACTAAACCTTACATGCATTACTATCTATGCACTTACCTTAACCCACACCCTAACCCTAAGGTCCACAACTATCGCACACTTACCTTACGGAGCTATACTGCAGACGGGCCAACCATGACAAATCAACATTTCGACTTTTGTCATTTTGAATGTTCGCCGTATTCGTAGTTTGCCCAATATGTGTTGCTCTTTTCAGATTCACTCAAACAGATCTTCGGGCTTCTAATATAGACCCATTGTGGGAAATAGTGTCAAATTCCTTGGAAAGGTCGAGGAGAAGGGTGGACACAGAATGGCCTTTGTTAATTGTTTCAAGGAAGGAGAGGAGGGCAGTGGAGGTGCTATGACTTGGTCTGAATCCATGATGTATGGGGTAAGAAGCTGGTTGCTGATGAGATAGGGTAAGAGTTGTTGGTGGATACATTTTTCAAGAAGCTTATAAATAGGGGATAAGATAGAAATAGGGCAGAAGTTTGGAACGTCATTATTATTGCCTCCTTTATGTAGAGGAATAATAAAGGTTTATCTTAAGATAAACATTCTCTTAAGACCTATTTATTTCATCTGGAATTTGAACAGTTTGCATTTATCAGCTGTTTTATTGGTTTGAATTACAAGTGCATGTTACAGCCTTATGTTATTGTTATTTTGTCAGTTTTATGTAATTTATTCTGTTTTACTCTTTGTACTTGTATTGTCTTTCTGTTCTCATTTACATATTTTATTTCTACAGTGCTTGGATTTCAGCACTTAAACTTGCACAATGATAAAACAAATGCAATATTTTTTTCATAAAACGTGTGGTGTTTGCAAATCTTGCAGCATCTAAAATGTATAATATGTACTGAATATATCATTACTTTCAATGGAAAGGCAGCAGAACTGAAACTAAGCATACCTTTCAAAGTGCAAACATTTGCAGTAACTAGATGTTACATACATTACTATATTTAGACAATAACCTGTTGGACTCAACCCCCTCTCCTACATCTATGAGTGTTTGAGAAAACAAAGAGCGTCATCCATTTCTGAATCCACATGGAAAAATCTGCCTTTTACACTTGTAAGTAAAGAGAGAGAGAGAGAGACTGTATTCATTCCAGACTGTGCAGCTATGCTGCCATTTCTGGACAGAGATCAAGTTGGATTAAATTTTGCCAGTGGAATTAGGCAATTACTTTTTAGACATCTAAATCACAGATAAATACAAATTCAGTAAGTCTCTTCAACTACAGGCACAGACAAGTTCAGGTAAGCTGCTTGGAAAGTGTTATTTATGTCATGTTTTCTTAAATTCATTTAATTTAAAGCTGATTGAATGTTTAATTTCATAAACTGATTTGCTTAATTTTCTTTATTTCATCCGACTTTTATTATTCAGTTTAAATTCTTGTAGGTGGTATTTTTAAATTATCTTAAAGGTATATGCATTGGAATACTGGACTGATAACTGTTGGCTTTTATCTTTCAAATAGCTACTGCTGAAGCTATTGATACTATACAAATATTACTAACTGGCTTATTTTAGGGGGTAAACTGTAATTGTGGTTTTGATAAGCATGTGTGTCTAGGTTGTGGCAACATTACTATAAAGACAATGAAAGGTGTGTTGGTGAGACAGACAGAGATATATCATTATTTCCTCCAAGACAATAGCTTGTCTGTGTGTGTATGTGTGTAAGTATGTTTATTGTTAGTAAACTTGTACTGGAAGACAATGGACTTAGTCTGAAATGGGCAGAATCCTGGACGCCCAATGATTTTAACTGTGATCTGTGGTTTTACAGTGTAAAACTTATTTGAATGTAACATTGTTAGCTATTATCTAAGGCAGTAATTTACATTTGCTATATGTTGTTAAGGCCAATTTCCCCCTCCCCATATTATTTGGTGTCAGTGGTGCATAAATAAAGCCCATAGCTTCACATGTAACTGACAGTAGTGATGCAAACTGTGAGACTGTAGTGCCTGTCTTACAAATTACCTTAGTAAGATTTTTCTCCACCTGTGGGTCCAGAGATTAGTTGCACACTAAGTATTCTTTTAAGCAATATATCTAATAATTCCTTTGTTCTGACTTCAACTTTGCTAAGTAAGAAATGACTTGTGAAGATTTTAAATATTGTTGAGTGGTACAGTGGCAGCAGTAAGGAACTTTGCTCAAATTCCCACGATTGAACAAATGACTTGGTGATGGTCTTGCTTTAGAAGGTTACATTTTCTCAACCTTCTTTTTTCTGCATCAGATGTGATCACTTTATTATAATAATTGCATTAAAGATATCTTTACAGTACAACTGATGGAAAAGAACTGCTATTTGTGACCGTTAACTAGTGTCTGTGGCACTGAACACACACATTATTTGGGATACAAGGATGGCACAAAGAGGGGGCACAAACAAGCATACTAAATGTTTTAGCAGGGGTGAAGCAAGACTGAAGTAGATTCTCTCTGGTATGACTTGCTTCACATGCCATTACAAACTAGGATTTATTGTGTCTAACTGATCAACAAAATCAGAATAAGGACTGTCAACAGGCGATATTGTCCTTGTGTTACTAGACTGCCGAAGGCTATGTTATAGCCAACTTATTTGGCACAGTTCATTAAAATGAATCTTCAAACCCTTAGTTTACACCGTTTCAGTTTTTCATAGATACAGACAAATTAGCCAAATAAAGAGTTCTTTAAAATGTAACTACAGTGTTTAAAATGAACTTCTGCAGATGATTAATATTTTTGTCACATATGGTTTCTTTTTAAAGAGCATATACACACCTGAAAGAGTGTATTTACAGAGAGGAATGACAATATTTGAAGAGGGTCAAGTTAATTTCCAATTTATTTTGTATAACTTGAAACTGGAACAAACTTTTTTTGTTTTGAACAAGCGTACAAATGAAATGGTAGACACATGCTGAACTCAACATTGTGACATTAAGGGAAAAGAGGCCATAATCTTGTACAGAGAACAAAAAAGAACAATAAATATTTCACAAAGCCATGTTGAAATAAACCTCAGGCCATTTCAACTTTTTTATTAAAAAAAGAATAGTGTCTGTTTTTTAAACAGAGCACAAATATCAAGCAATAATAAATAGTAACAAACTTGTAGTAAAAGACCAAAACTCCAAGTAAACGATAAAAGCTCTTACAATAAGTAATAGAAAAAGGTAATAACAAAAATATTTGCCTTGCCATTAACAAATGCAAATGAAGTAGGTGATGTCAATTTGCTTTGCAAGTCTAGAATACAAAGAGCACCATAACATGAACATTAACCTGTAGTAAAACAAATCTTGTGGACTGTTTCAAACCCAGGGCTAGGATAAAAATCTATGACCTTTTGTTATGTCATTGACACATGGCTTTCAAGTATAACTCCTAATAGATTGTAACCACTTATAAAAAAGTATAATATGTACAGACATACTTTATGTGACACAATGCATGTGCATCGTGCTTCTGGCCTACAAGAAAATATGACTTGTGTCACGTCATTGAATTAAATTTTATCAATAAACATTGTATAAGAAACTGAGATGAAATGGCAAATATATAGCACATCAAAGTAAGAGATTGCCAGAGTTAAGTACCAAAAATATGGGTTGTTACTCTGATATAAGAGCTTCAAGAACCCCCTTAGTTAGCAGGTGATTAAAGACTATATTGATCATCAAAATTCTGCCTAGATAATGTGGTAGGCCATGCCTAGTAGCACAGTCTTGTCATCAACAGCATACACAGAGGGCAGTTCCTCTTTTCCCTCGGTTCGTTGCTACATAAGGTTCAAAGGCAGCCCCTAAAGAATGACGTCATGAGGGAGCAGAAAAGAAAGACTGATAAGAAGTCTAGTCTCTATATAAGGAAGACAGTATGAAGATGAAGTTGCAACCAATGCCCATTAAATGTACTGATGCAGATAATGTGTTTTACAACCTCTTTATATTTTCCTGAGGGTTAATAATCAGCAGATAAATATAACCAGAAGGGATCTCAGTTGGTCATGCAGAATGAATTTATCCTATAAATGGAGCAAACAACTGTCACACCAGGTAGTGCCAAGAAATAATAATCTTGAAAATCATCTGGAAGAAAGATACCTGTCCAGTGAAAGCATGCAGTGACCTGTCATGCAGTTACTAGAGATAAAAAAGGCAACTCAAAAACATAGGGATTATTTTTATTCTGTCCACTGAAAGATAGTCAACTAGGATGATGAGAAATTCAAAGATGCATGCGGGCCTATAAGAACTGAAGGGTCAATCGGATGTCAAGTTATATTGGACAACACTGCTACCTCCACTGAGGTACTGTTCAGCTGGAGTAAACTAAGTATCTGATCAGATAACATTTTATCCTTACTTTTGTGCCAAAGCTATCAGATTTGGTGAAGATGCCATTGCCTAGTTCAGAAAACAGGTGTCTTTTACTGCCACCTAAAGAAAAAGATTTGGAAAAGTAAATTCTTGTCTGACCATAAATCTCTTATGCTATTTCCAAAACACAAAAATAAGCAGAGTAGACTAGCTATGATGAAAATTATTTCTCCCTCAAACTCTGGTTGAAGCAACTGCTTCAAATCTGCCTTAAGATATATAAGACATGACTCATTACAGCCTTTTTGCCACCATTAATGCACAAGATTGATATATTGATCCTTTACTATTTAAGTCCTCTTCTGTGAAAGGAAAGTTAATATCTTTTAAATATCAAGCAGTAACCTTCATCTGCAAAAGAGAAAAAAAGGACTGTGATAGAGACAAATTAAAATGAGTAAATGGTTAAGAGTACACTAGCTTGTCAAAGAAAAAAAGAAGACAAAATTCACCAGGCCATATTTGGATCTTATTGTAAGAGCCTGTGGTGTGCCAAGGTCCACAAATCAGGAATAAATTGTTACCCAGGCTACACAATGATATATTTGTCACTTGTCCCCTTAACTTTTAATGAATATACAAGGTCTAATAATAGGTAACACCAAAGCTAAGGTTATGCAAGCTGCTGTGCTACAGTAAGGTCTAAAGGTAAAAGTTGAGCCTAACAGTCCCCTTATTAAATTCTGTTGTGGGTCATGGAGCTTTGCATTAGAGAACTTGGCCTTTATTTGTAGTCTCCACTGGGAATGAAGACAGAGGACATCTAATATTAAATGGGCCCACTGTCCTGTTACTTTTTAATTTGCAACATAAAGTTAACTTTCTTCTTAAGTGCATGTAAGGGCACAGAAAGGAGCTTTGTGGAGGAAGTCTGACTGAAACACAATCACATGTACTTTGTCCTAAGATTTAATCTATGGAAGATATGCGGGAATGTCTTGATCTAATCCTATGTTTTCTGGTGCTCTACTATGTAGGACCTACTCACAGGAATGTGCCAAGACAGATGGTCGAGAATCCTGGAGTTTCCATTGGGGTGCTAGTCCAATGTTATATTTAAGTACCTACCTAAGGCTTACTGCTGATCAACATATGCTATATTTCTGGAACTAACCAGCAAAGCAATAGATTACCATTTTAACTAGCACCTTTGTTGATTGATACTGGCAGCAGAAATACAATAGGTTCCTAATAGCCTAGTTCTCCACTGGGAGGAGCCCTAGTTTGTCACATCATGGCTGATGTTTCCCATTGCCAGCCGAGGAGCTGTTCACCCCAAGTCTCTGCTAAAGTACTAAAGGAGGGCAAGAAAAATCCAGAAAAACAAAGTACACAGACTGGAAACTGACCACCAAGAAATAGAAACAGCATTTATTCTGTAGTTCAAATGTAAGCTCTTTCATGCTGTACATTCAAATGGACTTCATCAGAAACTAGCAATTCTTTCTTGAGACCCTCATCAGTATCTGACAGGAAGTAATTTGGTTCAGCCACATTAGCCCCGGCTAAATCTAATTACTTCCTGTCAAATACTGGTGAGGCACATCACATCAAATTTAAGTTATTACCCATCCATGCCCAAAGATAAAGGTGGTGACCTCTGGTTGTTAGTTTTACCATGCAAACATTTGTTAACCTCAGGGCCAAGACTGTTGTACCAACAGCAGTACCACAGCAGATTGGCTGATTGGGGTTGGAGGGGTATCATCTTCAAAAGTTATACCAAGACAAAAGATAAATCCAGTAGGTTGATTAATGCACAAAAAAATGGAATGGAGTTCTCGGAAGGGTGAATGGATATACCACTGTTAATGAAAACTCATTGGCAGCTGTGGCCATTGCAATGACCTTTGACTTGACCAGTGCAAGGCAATCTCCAAACTAGATACCATTGGCCAGTGCAGCAAGATTAGAAATGGTTGTTTATTACCAACCCATGTTCAAAAAGACATGGAAGTCAACAGAAATGGCAAAAAAGAAAGCAAATCAGTAGCTTTCCAATTTTTATAAAATCCTCAGGACTAAGATGAAATGCAGATGGTTCCACTACCAGAACACTGTCAAGGTTCCTATAAGAGGTTCTTCCATCATGATAGCATCTCCTAATAAATCATTAATTTAATTAGTACAGCAGCTGATGGGTATGAATGAGAAGCAATGGAAACTAAATGATGCTCAAAAATAATGTAACCATCTTTTCTAAACACAGCAGAAAAAAATGAAAGAGGTCATATATGACAAAAGAAGAAAATGTGGTGGTCTTCATGCAGAATGAAAACGGACAAATGATGCGGTTAACATAATTTTGGACTGACAGAAGGGAGCAGTGAGAACAGATGCACAATATCTTGAAATGAAATCCTGGTGAAAGAATGAAGTCAGAATGAAAAGGTCTCCTCCAAAGAAACAGGCCAATTGAAGGAGGCAGTGTGAAAGCATCAGGAGGGGTGAATTCATTTCTGTGTATACTGTCACTGACATGCACTCAGTCATAGTGACAGCAGAACTGCACCCTACATATTTTGTTTTTATTCACCTGCTAAGATAATATGCCTAAGGAAGATGTTTTAATTGCTGTAGGAAGCATTGAACTTGCCAGCTACCCAAATGCCCTGAATTTAAACCCATGTCGTATTTCCATTATTTAGGCTGCATATATGTATTTGTTCCTCTCTGATTACTGGAAGATCTTTTGGGGTAAACATTAATGTAAGCTGTTTTATCCTTCAAAATAGCATGTCCAAGGAAAACAGCATGATACATAAAATCAGTAGCCATGGGTACATATTAAATATCTTTTTAAGTTAAATTCCAGTATTTCCAGTTATGCTTTCTCCAGAAGCCTTATCACTCCTCTTTGACAATACTTGACTCAAACAAGGCAGTGAGTTCAGCAGATCTAAGGTCAGAGTTCACATAAATATGCATGCATTAATTCCAGGCATCGGAATTCTCCACCACCTGCAGACAAATGGTAGAAATTTCTAGATTGTGCACCACAAGAAAATGTCTGCCTTAAAACCAAGCAAAACCTGAACATTGAGATGCTACAGGAAATTGCAAATTATCCCTAAGTATTTGAACATAAACTGCACAAAGGGTCCAGCCCAAACAATGCTATAGATTTCACAGTACTGAACAAGCCCCCTTTAATACTGCAGTGATGTCAGATGTTTGATGTCAATGCATGCTAATATTTTCCTAATCACTAAAGTAAACTATTCTAAATGTTTCCACTTTAACAAGCTATTACAAAAGAATAATTTGGCACAGACAAAAGGTATAGATTTTTATCACAGCCCTGCATGCATATAGAAATTAATGGAATGTACACCAAGGAATGAACTGCAGCAAAGCATGTTACTGAATGAACTGGCAAGACCTATACGTCTAATAGGTCCTGTTCAGACAGGGATTCTCAGTGCCTGGACCACATATTCTGCTGAAATGAATTATAATTGTATCAATGTTCTTTCCCTTTTTTACAATGTACAGCACCTGCGTATTCCATCTATCAAACAGTGCAAACATTTGATTAATAAAACAATGTGTGTTATACTTATTTTATCACTTCCAAATTCATAGTGGTATTTTTTGAAGAACTTTCCTAGTTGCATTAGTATGCAACCAACAAACAAAAAAAGAAAACAATTTAGCAGTTCCAAGAATTCAGCTGAGATTGCACACAGGTGGATTGTAGAAAAAATGAATAGGTAGGACCAGGTAAGACACATCTCCACGCCTTAATGCAAGGTCCAGGCAGCAGCAGGTACATTTAGCCCTGTTGGAACAGTACTCACAAAGGGGCATTTAAAAACAATATACAAAACAGAAACTGAGAACAAAAACATTTAATCTGTTTTCATATTTTACCCAAAGGCTGTCAAACAACCTTTACGACTGTACATTAGGATTAACATACAAATTATTTTTTGCAATATTTTTATCCTGCCAAATTAAAAAAATATATTATGGCAGCCCATGTTTTGTTTACTTTTTTTCCAAATTCACTACCAAAAAGGTATATTGATACCTTTCAAAGGACAAGCATACAGTTAAAAAATACAAGCTCCAGTAAAAATACAGCAAGTGCCTACATTATTAAATGAACCAACCAATACAAATATCCATTCCAGAGGGGGGTAAGAGAAGAAATAAGTACAGGTCAGGAATGTGATTTTTTTTTCTGCAAAGCAATAACAATATTAAGCACTTTTTTCTACTTGTTTTTTCTTTTTTTCCTACATGGTGTAGCAGTCACCTTTTATCCCCAAATACAAGTTTCTATACATTTTTTAAAATTAACACCCAAGGCAGAAAAAAAAAAGTTTTTACTAAAACTCAGACTTTACAGTTACAGTGACAAGAACAAATTTATAGACCCACCATTAAAATTTTACTGCAACATTTTCAAGAATTTTTTTCTGGTTTTGTAAAATGCCCAGGCATTCTCCTTTATTACAAATACTGGTCCACTTTTACAGTAATCAAGAAATTTAATATATATAATATGTACTAAAACCCCATCACCAAAAAAAAAAAAAATCCCAAAAAACAATATACACATGGCCATTATGGCATTTTTTATAACCTATTAAGCAAACTCTGAAAAAAAGATCTTTCAAACACACATACACACAAATTATTTTTTACCCTTGTATGTATTCAATACTGTAAACGTATTTTAAGACAGAGTGCACTAAATTTAATTTTTTTTTAAAAAAATTAGCCGTTGTTCCTGAATTGTTTTCTTTCATTCTATATTGACTACCTGTAGCTTGTGTCATTTGAGCTTCAATTCAGCAGTAATTATTTAACTATTTCTAAGCAGCGTTGTCCTGAAACACAAAAGGCTGAGAAGAATTCAGCTAATGGATATCCAAAGTTGTGCTGGGTACATCTTCACTTGATTGGGTCTTATGGCATTTTTATGTCCACTTTATTCAAACAGAAATTTCATTTTTTAAGTAAATATGGTGTCTTCTTTTTTTTAGAACATGCTCTGTTTTCATTTTTAAAAGTTCTTTTGCTTCACAAAAAAGATTTGCATTTGTCTCATGAGACTCAAATAGGAAGATCAGTTTTCAAGGCACTCATGTCAAATTAATGGCAGCACAAAACTGTCCAATAAATTATTTTATAGTGCCAGTATTGTGAATGCCATGCTTAGCAACACTGACACTTAATCTCAGTTGTTCCCTTATAAATTAACCCATTTTTGGGCCAACTAGAAGAATATGCTGTAATTTCTTGTTTAGAAGCCACTGAAAGAAACAAATATAAAGTGCGGGTCAACATAACAACATTATCTAACTATTTTTTCTGTTATGTAGAACGATACTAAATACTAACAGATGGAGGCAAGAGCATCTGCATTGTTTTAATTTTAAATAATGCATAGCTCAGAATGAGGCAAGACATTATTCTTTTACAATGTTTAATATATTGTCTTATCCATGTCCTTGTTCTTAGGTGTTACAGAGCATGGTCTGAAGTAAGGTAACATAATTAATATAATCTATAGTTAGCTAAGTAGCAGGTTATTCCATATGGCTGACAGTAGTCAAGAGGGAAATATGTTATACTAAAGATATTTTACTGTCAATCTATTTATAATGGGACCACTTGGTACTGCAGAAGCAAACAGCCCCAACATAGTAGCTTAAATGGCTTGTTTACATTCCTGTCTTCAGTGCTTCCTGTCCAGGAGTGAAGATACTCCAAACACTGTATAGAGCACGAGGTTCTGTTATTTTAGGTTCCACATAAATAAGCTGCCAAGTATAATTTTCCCCCCATTATAGCTCAGATATGTGTAACTGCTGCCACTTTAGAAAAGTTCTACTACTAAAGGTTTCTAGCTAGCTATATGGATCTTGATAGTGAAAGGCCTCAATTCATTAGTGATATAATGAGTGCTACATATTATATCCAGTGGTGGAAAAATATTAAGTGCTACAATATTGAAAGATTGTTATCCGCTGTAAGTTTTTTAGTTTCTTGCTTTCTAAAAAATGCACATAACATTTGGCTTCTTTCCAAGAAATTACACATGCTTAGCTTAAATTCCATAGAAGCAGCAGCCCAAAAATTATAATTTAAAACATATGCTTTTTTTTTCCTAAAATGCAAGTAATCTCAGGCTACTAGTGGGTAAAATTGAAAACAATACCCAACAAAATAATAAAAAACCCAAACAAAAAAAATTAACAGCAAGAATAAAAAAAAGTACCTGCACATGCCAAAAATACAAAAACCCAATAAATACAGAAATTATTGCACAGTTAAAAGGCTCCACATTATTTTACTGCCTTAATTACCTCTCTTCAGGTTTGATAGAGCTTTATTAGACACAAGTTATACACTATAAAAGAGTTAAGTGCCAATGGAGGCAAGTAGGCCGGTTTCTCAGTTGGCAACAATTAGAATTTACAAATAAATTGATACCTAGCCCCTCAGTTCACTTAAGTGAGTCTTTAGCTTCGTTCTGCCTGTTCAATTTTAACATCATTTGTCAGTAAATGTTCTCCATGCCACTTTTTCATGTGTTTCTCCAGGGTGCTGTAAACACTGAAGGGCATCTGGCATATGTCGCAGCGGTAAACTTCCTTCCCTATCTGGCCATGAGTTTTCATGTGGCGTGTTAGCTTGCTGCTTTGGGCACATGCATAGTTGCACAGCTCGCATTTGTAAGGCCGCTCCCCAGTATGGCTCCGGCGGTGCACTGTTAGATTACTACAGTTCTTAAAAATTTTGCCACAGTACTCACATGTGTCACTCCTCCGACCTTCTTTAGAGCTGGGTCGTCCTGGACCAGGCCCACCTATGTGAGGGGTACTACCACCACTAGCTGTCCCACTACGCCCTGAGAGACCCCCATCCAACATGTCCCCTGGTGGAGTGGAGAAACGCAGGCTTCCATTCTCTGAAGAATGCTCAGAAGAAGTAGCAAAAGGAGATTGTCGGGAGTCTGTGAATCCAAGAAATGGATCCTTCATGAAGTGCCTTGTTGCTGCATAACCCACCAGCCACTGAGAGTAAACATTTTCTGAAGGTATAATTGTTGCTGGTGGTAAGTCCAAATCTTTTTCAATTTTTATTCGTTTAGAAGATGAATTGGTTAAATTAGGACTTGTGATGGGGGTTGGCTTCCGAGGGAGCAAGCCCGAGAAAGGTTCACCTGAGCCAAAGTTTCTACCATTAACTGTGCCTTGTTCACTGCGATGAATTTCTCCAGTGACGGAATCTTCATCACCTGTATCTCTTGTACCATCTGTAGATCGCTTCATAAAATTGCTTCTTTTCTGCTTCTCAGCTAACATGTCATTATACTGTTGGATGGCACTAAGACTCACATTATCCATAACTTTTCCAAGGACAAGGGACTTTTCATCAGGAGGTGGTTTGGATCCATTTTCACGGTTACGACTAAATTCTGAATCCATGCTGAAACTTGACTCAGGCCTACTTTCATTTTCAAGTTCTTCCTCTTCTTCTTCCTCTTCATCCTCCTCCTCTTCATTTTCATGACCTAAGGAGGGATCACTTTCATTCCGGAAGTCTGATTCTCCAGATTTTACTCCCTCACCAGTAAGTTCACTTGTACCTGGCTCTGGAGAACTGGTTGTGGACAACCCATCATCTGACCTACCTGTCATAGAACCTGTCTTGTGCATGTGTGTTTTCATGTGACGCTTGAGCTTACTTGCCTGGGAGCAGGCATGATCACAAAGTTGACACTTGTACGGCTTTTCACCAGTATGACTACGTCTGTGTACAATAAGATTGCTCTGGAATTTGAAAGTCTTTCCACAGAATTCACAGGACTTAGTTTTAGTTTGTGGCTGAGGTGGAGTGGTGCTGTTAGGGGGCATTGGTGGTAATGGTGGAGTACTTATAAAAGGAGACTTAGGGCTTGGTTGAAAAGGGTTTAACAAACGGTGCATAGGGTTGGTGCGGTTAGGTGACACTGGTGGTGGAGTAGCACTATTGTTCCCTGCCAGTTCTCGGAGCCTTCTAGAGAAATCCATTGACTGGGACTCCAGCCCCAGAGGTGGTAAGCGCATTACTCTGTCAAAGGCACTATGATGCTGGGTGACTAACCCCATCTCTTCAGCACTAAGGCGATGTGGATCCAGATGATGGCGAGGTGGTGGGCTGAAGAGTGGAGGAGTATTGGGAAGCCGACCTTCCCCAAAGGCAGGATGTTCTCTCAAAATGGGTCCTGTCATCCGTAGAAGGTTAAAAGGATTGTTATCTCCTAAGAAATTCATCAGGGGGGATTGTAGGGTACCTGGTTCTGGTCCCAGAGGAGGTGGAGGAATGGTGATGCGTGGGGTAAGCTGAGTACTTGACGGGCTTGCTTCCAGGTAGATGCGAAATCCATGTGTATTCTGTGCATGCTGAAGCAGGAACCAGGCGCTGTTAAATGGCTGCTTACATGTTGTGCAAATGTAACTTGACGGCTCATCTTTACCTGTAAAAAAAATAACACATTAGAATATTCTTTTGATCACCCTTTAGTCTCAGCCATTTTATGTTACCTAAACAATGCTACTTACAATAACAAATAAAAGTCAATGACTAAGAAAGTTCTATGGACAGGCTGGCATTGGTCAGGTTTTTAAGCAAATCTGTCATCAAGATTAGAAATGAAACATCTAATCAATATTAAAATCATGGTATACAAATGCAGTCGTCACCCCCCCCATACAAATTCGGCATGTACTGCTGAGAAGAATCAATATGAATTTTATGTCAAGGAGCTGCATTTCTCAACTTCCCAACACAAAAAGTACATTATCAGTGAACTGTAATCAGGGAAATGTGATTTGCTGAATGGTTCGACCACTGGTCAGGTTTCCTCTACATTGAAATTAATAACGGGAAGCTGCAATACCACGTAAATGTAGTAACTAATGAACTTGGCGATAACAGACTTCTTCCCTAAATACGGCTTGTTTAAAGAAAGCCTGACCATTAAGAAGAAACTCTGAAAAAGCTATCAGTTAGTTACACTATGAACTTTAAATCTGTATTTTAAAGAGACCATCGTATTGTGCACTGGAGGTGCAAAGCCATGTAAAGGGTTTAGTTTTCCTTTTGCAGGTGAGCTGGTCAAAAAAATTTAGAATGTGTTTTACAATTAATGCAGGATATTAAGTCACCCAGTGTAATTTTACAAACAGATTTTGTCATAATTGACTCTAGCATGCACACTCTATGCTTTTTCAACTCTTTGTATTCCCGTTTCTCTTCCTCTTACACTTTAATACTTTTACATTTTCTACTGCATTGTCATCATAACGCTGTGGTTTTCATCTTCCTCCCATTTCTCTCTTGACTTAGTTCAATATTTTGGGAAAGTCCCAGCATTCACACTTCTCTTCACTGTCTCTGATTTTTAGGAACATCCCTGATATTGTTCTCAGAACCTTGCTTTGTCCTTTGTAAAATTTATGATTTTGTGATAGAACAGTGAAAGTTCATGTATTAAACGATATATACTACAGCATCAGACATGTTATTCTATAGAAAATGCATATTGATACACATCTTCATTTTTAACTTTTTTAAGTAGGCCATTTAATAATTTTAAATATGTCCCTAATTTGGGCCTTCATTCCTGCTTATTTTTGATTTTCTTCCTGATTCTGGAGGAATCAGTTTTCCAGCTATGTCAGCATCACATTTTTGTATTTGCACTGAAAAGAAATAAAACAATAGGATAGTGTAACTGAACTGTAAATAGTCTATTAAGTTCATCTGACTAGGTTTATCAACAAAATTGTGCAAATCGGTTTTGTGAGTAATGACTTACTGGAACCAAAATGTCGAAAATGTACACACCACTCGCTCACAACTGTGAACACAGTAATGTTGGTATGTTGAATTTGACATTTTCGACATTACCTGGACGTCTGGCGATGTACTACCAACACTTTGCAGGGGGGGGCATGCCCCCTGCACCCCCTACACCCTATGCTAATTATATATTCTAGCTTCAAGATCGCACTACAGTGAAGAAAAGGGTACTTTTCCTGAACCTCATTGTAGTGCAATTCAGTTACAAACAGCAATGCTCAAAACTGCGAATGCAAGCTACATATCGATGTTTTGGAGGTGTCAGAATTTCCACTCGCAATTTTAAACTTTTGCATCTTTACCCTAAACCTTATTAACAACAGCAAGATGAGTTTCAAACATTTGATTGTAAACCATCTGACTCATCCCACATAGTAAAACTCACCTTCCTTTTGATGCCTGTGTACAACAGGCATTTAATGTTTGCAAAAAGACTCATGTCCATCACTGAAAAAAATCACTGCAAAGCACATTTTATTTATTTGTTAATTGGCTGCTAAGACGTACTAAGTAACAAAGTCTTTATTTTATTTTTTATTATTTTATTTTGTTTTGCTTACTTTTGTTAACCAGGTATTGTCCAACTGGTCTGGTAGCCCATTTTCAGGGGATACACGGGGAGAAAAGCTCCAAATACAATACAATTAAACAGTACAGAAATTACAATATTAATATTTGAGTTATACCCTATATAAAGCCGTGGTGGTACAGCAGTAGCATTGTTGCCTCACAGCAAGAGGTTCTCCTGTTTGATTCTCGGTTGGAGTACCTTCTGTGTGGAGTCTGCATGTCCTGCCCGCTGTCGAGTGACCTCCGAAAGACATGCATGAATGGGTGTGCCTTCGCTGAAGGTTGGGCGTTGGGCTGGCAACTTAGCACCATAAAAATCGACTGCCAATCATTAGTGGACCAGAGTTCCACTGTGGCGACCCCTAACCGGGAAAAGCCGAAAAGACAAACAACAAACCCTATATAAAAATAATTCAATTAAAACTAGTTTAAATATTGATAAACCAAATAAGAAGCCTCCATGGCAAAACAATAAAGCCCCAAACAGCCTGGAATTCTTCTCAAGACTTTATTAAGCACAAAAACCAACCATGAATGTTCTCAGTACGTTTTCGTTTAAAACACACTTCATCAGATGTGGGCTGGCATTAATAGAGCAAGTTGAGAGAACTCAGTGAATGAGTCAGCCTGAACGTTAATGGTTGATTTTTGTGCTT
Organism: Protopterus annectens; assembly: GCF_019279795.1. Lineage (NCBI taxonomy): Eukaryota > Metazoa > Chordata > Ceratodontiformes > Protopteridae > Protopterus > Protopterus annectens. Next base: position 966,883,017 of record NC_056737.1, read on the forward strand.
AATAAAGTCTTAAGAAGAATTCCAAGCTGTTCGGGGCTTTATTGTTTTGCCATGGAGGCTTCTTATTTGGTTTATTGGTACTTGTTTTGAAGCCATGTGGATTTTACTTTGTTTTTAGTTAAAATATTGCACATAAGGGGCTGGTCAGTTAACTAACTTAATTAAGAGTTGCACAACAAGACAGTGGAGAATGAAGGATTCACACCTCATATTACAGGATAGGCTCACAAGCAATTCAGAGGTTTAATCCATTGTGTCTTCCTAACAGCCAAAGTTCTATCATTTTCCCCAAGAAATCAAGAAAGTGTAAGCAATATCCACTCAACAAAGCCTCCATGTCTGGACTAGCAGAACAGAATTGAACTGAATGGTTTACTATTTCTCTCAAATTAAGATTGGTTTGCTCTACTTCACTAAAGCCAGGTCTGTCTACTGCCCTAATATTTAAACAGCAGAGTAGCTCTCAACCAATCAGGGACAAATCTCAACAGAATCAGGGACAGTTCCAGAAATAATCAGAGGCAATCAGGGACACTTTTATAATAATAGTACTATTAACTTCAGACACTGACAGAATAAGAGAATGTGAATTAATATACATTTTAACACTATAACTCTAATTATTGTTATTATTTATTAAAGGTAATTCACCACCTTTGCTCCAAACGTCAACTGATTTAGGAGGGATTAAGAGGGACAGAGGTAAAATCTGAGTCAAAATCAGGGAAGTCCCTGAAAATCAGAGACATTTGAGAGGTATGCACTGGGCTTGCTTCAGATAGGCAGACTGTCACCAAAATTAATATATGACTATCTTGTTGAATTGAAAAGCACAAATCTTCTAAATCACTGAGTCTTTATCTGAACTGTAAGTGTGATTTTAAAAAGCTGTGCTCACGTCTTCACAAATAATAAACTGTAGAAGCTTTGAGGACTATAGTGTTTTTCCCAAGAGCATCTTATTTCAACAAAACCTTTTTAAGTGACTTAAGAAAAGGGGGCAAACAGGGTGATTTGATAATAAAAGTTTTCTGCCTCAGTGCTTCAGGGTACAGCATTCAATCCTAAACTTTGATCAGTGTATTTGAGGTGCTTGTATATTTTCTCCCCTTGTTTGTATTGGGCCTCTTAAATGTGTTTTGGTTTCCTCTCAGAAAATGGCCACTTTAAATGTGAACTTTTTGAATTATGAACACCAGACTATGGGTGCTGCATCTGAATGTGCAACTGGCCAGGAAGCAGAACCCCCTACATTTCCTTGCCCATCTTTTTGTCTCTTACCCCCCACCCCTCAGTGTGTAACTGCTTCTCCCAGAATCACACTTCACAATCTGTGCAGGGTGTTGTTTCTAGGAATGCATGCCAATATGAATCCCCACAGTCTGCCTGTCCTGTGTTTCATCTTTGGTTATACTCCATTAATTCTTTCTTTTGGGTCTCTATTACATTCAGTCATCACTTTCCATTATATTGACAGTTTGCCTGGTATTTGTTTATTCTTTCAGAAATTCCATCCAGTCAATACCAGCTCAATAAACGGGCAGTCACCAACAATTTTACAGTGTTCTCCAATGTTCTACAACCTTGAAATTTATGTTATTAGTTAAGGGAGTTGCAAAGAATTGAAGCATCCTGTGTGGGGGGAGTGAGGAGTTTACCACCATGCAAATGCTTTTTGAAATTGTTAATTTGGTGAGCTTGTCTCACACAAATGGTCTTCAGTGAAAACCAGTTATTTGGAAGGAATCTTATCATCCTCTATATTTCTTGACTATCTTAGGCAACTAACTTTGCATCCATTCTATCATCCTGATGCCCTACTTTAGGCATAAACATCCAGATGATTGCTGTATTCCTGCTGCAGCCTCCCAAAACACCTCTGTAGCAGAGCAATTACCTTTTGTAGTTAGCAGTCCATGTCATGTGTGCTATACAAAAGTATCTTCTTTATCTTTGCCAATGCTTTGTTACTCTGCTCCACTAAAAACAGTCATTCATCACTCTGCCATGTATGCCCCACTCCAAGATTCCTTCTTTTACCTCTACCCTTCCTAGCACGATCCTCCTGCCAAGTGGAAGATGTGTTTCAGTGACCCATTTATTTGAATGTTCCAGCATTTTCTGTCATTGAACCCAAACTGCCTACTCTTCAGGAAAAAAAAATCTGCTAACCAAATCAGTTCTTCCTTCAATGGCCAAGGTATTTTATTACTTTGTTGTCTTTTTTTTTTATTTACTTTATTCAAGGATGATTCCTTCTTTAACTCGATCTGCATCTGGTAGTTTTCATGTTTCCACAGCAACAGTCACATGACAAGTAAATGCATAGCATTAGCAGAAGATGGTGATTCTGAAGGGATGAACTACAGGTGCTGATGCAATATGCTTACTTATTAAAACTAGTAAGGACAGTAAAATATAAATGTAGCGCATACAGCTCCTTTCATTTCACTTACCTGCTTAAACCAATTCATGGTCAAAGGGAAACCATAACCTATCCTGATACTTAGTGTGAACAACACAAAGAATATAAATCTGGGTGGGGTTCAAGCCACTTGAAGGACTGTATGTATATGTATTTATTATTATTTTAGTTGATTATTTATATAACTTTGTGAAACATATTATCCCCACTAAGCAAAAGATTCCTTTACAGTGGAGAAAAATGCAAAAATGCAGACTTAAAGACAATTCATTGAAGTAGACAGTCAGCATAAATAAAATATTTCAAGGGAAATGTTAGCAGAGAAACACCACTAAGCAGTAGGAATACAACTTTTCATTAAGTCCTGCTAATCTCAGAACATTGTAGCAGAAAGGCTGCTGCTCACAAGTGTGCAGGTTAAAGGGTAATCGGTTATGACATTTTACACACTGACCTGGGAAAAGGTGAGTTTTGATTTTCTTTTCACCCTTTTCCCTTTTGTCTGAGTTTCTGCAAATTCTCTCTCTCTCTCTCTCTACACACACACACACACACACACACACACACACACATATATATATATATATAAAAATAGAGAGAGAGATCTGGTTTATGTAGGCCTGACATCACACTGGGGAGTTTGGAGGCAGGGGGCGCAAAAGAAAGACTTTTTTTGCATTTTGTGATCCTTCTTTGGTTATGTAGGAACCTACAGAATAATACTCACCATTGCTCAGAACTTATTTAAAATGGCACTACAAAGTCAACATACTAGCAAACACATTCATTGCAAATTTTATTCTCATAACAACTAACAAAGCCTACATATCCCACAAAATCTCACCTCCCCCCCATCCTGCCCAAAGAAGACTTGCTAAACGTATTCTTTAGAATGAAAAATACATTATCCATGGGGTCTGATAAACAGTACTAAACATTCGCTTGTAGCCACTCCTACAGTTATTCAATCTGAGATTAGCCACTGTTTTTTCCCTGAAATGTGGTGCACAGCTATTATGATGCTATATCACAAAGGTGGACCCACCACTGACCCTGGAAACTACCGAACCATTAGACTGACTAATCTCATTTTATAGAGATGGAACATATCTTAGCTGATGTAATTCAGAATGATATCAAAAGCTGTATAAAGCTTGATTTCCAGCAGTTTGGCTTTAATGGAAATCCTGTCTAATTAATCTGATCAACTTCTATGAGAGAACAATGCAAGCCATATGCAGGGGACATATTGTCTATATAGCTTACCTCAACCCAGCTAGGGCTTCTGACACCATACCACATGCAAACACAATTAAGAAGCTGAATGAGCACTCCACATTGACTCCTACTCAGTTAGTTGGATAGACAACTGGTTAGAGGATGTATTCCATGTAGTGGCAGGTGACAGCTTCATACAGACCACTGGTGCTTCTCAGATCTTTTTGCTGGGACCCTGAGTATTCGACATTTGTTTCACAGATCTTCAAATTGCAAATGAGAATTTCTGGCTAACCAAGTCTTTGGATGACTGTAAACTTGGTGTCATCCTCAAGTCCTTCCCTCATATGCAGAAGCTCCAACTGGAATTTATACATATTAAAAGAATGCTAAAAAGTATAACATCACTGCATCTGGTAAAAAAATCCTTTCATCCAGTGTATAGTACAAACATCACTCCACTGAAAATGAAAGTGTGGTGAGAGGCCTTGGAACATAGGTAGATAATTCCCTTGCCTTTTACCATCATGTTGCATAAGTAATTAGCAAGTCTTTTTACCTGGCTCATCTGATTGGAAAAGGTATTTCATCTAGATCCAAATAAGTTCTTACCCCTCTATATTCCACATTGATCTCACCTTTTATTGAATACAGAGCCCCCTTTGAGATGTAGCTTATATGGCATATCAAGCAACTGGAAAGACCCCAGAGGTTCCTAACTAAAATGATCACAGGCTTAAAAGACAAGAGCTACCAGGAGTGGCTGGAAGCACTGCCCCTTTATTCAGCGTCCAACAGGCTCCTTAGGGGCAATTTGTGCCTTGCCTTTTGGGCCATTAGAGATCCAATAGTCCAAGACCTTTAATATTCCCACAAATCAATTAGTCCCACTAACATTAGAACCAGGGATCTACAACTGCTTCTACAAGTGAACAGAACAAGGTGAAGAGACAGATATGTCATGCCATATTAATCCCTTCTTTAGAGCAAACTTTCACGCCAAACTTAGCAATGTGACACACTGTCTTCCTGAAAGAAAAAGTTAAATAACTGGATGGATATTTATAAATTGTTTTGTAGAATGACTGGCCTGTTGCTGTGTGGCAAAGGAGGTAAGGTGTAAGGGTAGGTACTGGCATGGTATAAATGCCACAGAGTTCAGTTACCTTATGATTTATATGATTGTATGAACAATGCAATGACAATACTGTACAAAACAGCACACTAATCTCTGAACACAGACACATCACACCACAGAAATCAATGGATGCATATTCAGTATTATATTAAGTAATGCAACCACACTTTCATAATAAAATTAAAATAAAGCCAACAGGGGAGTGAAATAATATTGCACAGAAAAACACAAGACCATGATGCATGTGAGGGGGATGACCATTCTCCCCTTACTTAGACCCCATAATTCTACAACAGTGACCAAATTAATCACCTCATAAAAGGAAGATGATAAAAAAATTCTACTAAATTGCAACAATATGATGAGTCGGTGAATAAATTAAGGTATTAAAATGTTCGACGAAAGGTGATTCAATGAATAGCAGAACTCCAGGCAAAGAGACTGTTGATCTCATACTACCTTAGAAAATGGTACCGTTTCACAGATTCTTTACATAACATTACCCAAATGTGCACATTTAACGACTCGTTCTGCATATACCGCTACTACTATATGTTCTGACTTTCACTTATGTAGTTTTATAGATTTACAATCAATGTATTCAGCAGAGCAAGCATTGTTCCTATCAAATTATACTGCCGACAGATGAAAAAATGACAAACTACTTGTGTCATATTACAAAGTATCAGTACTAAATGGTGGGTTCCAATCTTACCACTTTTCAGCATTACAGTCTGCTATTTTGTACAACATAGTACACTGTTTTTGATACACAAACAACAGGAGGCAGTTGTCTGAGTGTAGGGTAGTTGAAACTATTCATCTGTTGAATTTTGACAACAAATGGCAAACTTGTTATATGTCGTCATTCCCCATCCCCCCTTACCCAATACAGATCAACCCTGGAGTTGATTATATTAAACAGCGGAGAGAGGTGTATGGAGCATAGCCCCGACATGGTGTGGCTTGGGGGTTCTACCCCCACACAGAGAAATGACATTTTGCCATTTCTGATAGATGTGTAGCTTTGGTTGCCTTATGATCAGTTAGTCAGTCTAAACCCACAAACGACAGCTTCCTGAGGATTCCTTTATCTGTTATTCTCACCAGCAGTCACACATTTGTTTAAACCTGCCTATTATTGTATCTAATGTGGAATGCTTCCTAAAAATACAGGTGGGAATAATGCCTTTAAAACATCAAATGTTAGTAAATGATTTTTTTCAGAAGCACAAATTCTGTAAAACCAGTGCTTGAGTAAACTGCAGATCACTTTAGAAAAATCATAGAATACTTGTATTTTATGGAATTTTATTTTTCAGAAGAATGTTTTCCTGCAAAATAAAACAGCAACTTCTGAGCTGAATTTTGTGTGAAAATTAAATGACTCCAGCAGGTCTCCTAAATAGTTGTTGCCATCTGCTTTAATATGCTGACATTTTTGAATGTGCTACTAAATGGTAAAGGTCATTTTAGCAAACAACATGGGAGTGACATGGAATATGCAAGGCACATATTAATGTGGTGCAAATAAGGTTTTTACTATTATTAGAGATTATGCAACAGGCAGAGAAAATGGGTAACAAGAACCTCTCACATCTCTTAGCTGCTTCTTAGCTCTGTAACAGAGTTTAATGTTTACACCTACACTGAAGAAATTAGTACAGCTTCCTTGTTATCGTAACAAGCTACTAATAGGCTGCATACTGTAAGTATGGGGTTGGTTCCTTCAGCTTCCAGTTAAGCACTTAGGAAACTTTTTAATATGACCATTGTTCATAAAATATCCATCAAAACACACACTTGCGCATTATGATTCTTACCTGGTTGACACGTTTAACTTAGATGAATAAAATGATGAAGACAATCGTATCAAACTGAAAAAGATACGTTTGAAAGCTTTTTCTGAGACATTTTTCAGTAAATTTAGATCATTTTACCTCTTTCCTTAACTTATGCCAGTTCAGTCTGACACCATCAGTGTTTGTAAAGTTACAACTCAAATCTGCTGGCTATAGTCTGGTAATGATTGTGCTTTCATGTATATATATATATATATATATATATATATATATATATATATATATATATATATCCAATAAAATGGCACCCTAGTCTAGCTAAGTTTGCAGTGTCTTTCTGTGCTCTGTTTTTTGTTTGTTTGTACAGACGTAACAGCTGCAGTCTTGTTTCCGTTTCCGATATCGTTGTTTGCTGCTGCCGATTACCATTTTGAAGTGGTTACTATGCTCCTTGGATCCTTTTCCAGCATGAGCAAAAAACAAACAATTCAGACCTTTAACATGCATCTGATAATGCATTGCAATAGCACTTAACTTTCCTTCTTTCTTGGAAAGTGGTTGCCAGTTCAGCTACATACTCAAGAATATTTTCTTTGTCTACTTCCTATATTTTGGGGCAAACTTTAAACATTTAAACATGGCAGGTTTTTGTAAGACTCATCCCACCTACATTATAAGACTTGACATGAAAGGAACAGCCATCTCTGAAAACACAGTACCACTCTGTGGATACCTATCCTCCATCACAACAACACTCTCTCTCATCGTGTTACTCATAATACTGCTTTAGGCCACAAGACAACACAAAAACACTATACAAGGCTGAATCACAAAATACTAAACCCAAAATACTGAAAGTGCATTTTCTTGAAACTGCCCTTAATAAAACCTGCCCTGAACTGCTGATAAAGGCATAGTAAGTAATACAGTATTGTATATACTTTTCAATGACATGATAATTTTTTCAGCGGCAAGGCTAGCCACCCAGCAGTGTAAACCTTGGCTCGAGATGATTGTCAATGCAGAAGTGACACCCCGACCCCATGTGCAAAATGGGAAAAGGAGTTGAACATGGATGTGCAAAGAAGTAAAACAGAATACAGTGTCAGCGTTCCGTTTCCATCTTTTGCCAAAGGCCTTCTGGTTCCTACTGCCATCTATATTAAAATTATTTGCTTAAAACTGCAAATAATAATTTAAAAAGTCACTGACATTGCTATGGATATCAGTGTGCATATAGGAAATGTGGAAAAAGTCACTGGTGAGACATCTCTGCCCATATGCCTATATGCCTGCCTTTGGCTTCCTAAGCAGCTCTTGAAGAAGAAACCTTTATTTTAGATTTCCAAGAAATCCTATGATCTCTGCTTGGGAATAAAACTTTGTAAGTGAAATGTTATTTGTACTACAACAATTTTCTCTTAGAAAACACTATTCATGGCAGAAGTCATGTCATTCAGAAAAAAATCTGAACTGTGGACCTTAATATGTAAAGAACTATATACATTTTTTCACAGGGAAAGGGTGCCTCAGAGAAGAAATCTATATTTTATATCTTTACTGGTTTCTGAATTTTGTTGTGCTGCAGTAGCGTTGTCGCCTCACAGTTAGACGTTGCATGTTCCATTCTCAGTTAGAGCGTCTTCTGTGTGTTGACATGCGTGAATGGGTGTTCCTTCGTTGAAGGTTGTGTATTAGGCCCGGCAAGCCAGCACGTAAAAATCTACTGCCAATCATTAGCGGACCGGAGTTCCGCTGTGGCGACTCCTAACCGGGAAAAGCAGAAAGACAGTTATTTGAATTACTCTATCCATCTCTCTGCCTTCTTCCCTAAAATAAGAGATAAAGAGCGGATGTATACACACACACACACACACACACACCACACACACATACACACACACATGCGCACACACACACACACACACACACACACACACACACACACACACACACACACACACACACACATATATATACATACATATATAATATATACATATATATATATATATATATATATATATATATATATATATATATATATATATATATAAATATAAATATATATCTATATATACAAATGAACCGGGTACTAAACTGAGAGAATGACGCGACTGAGACAGTTTGATCAGGTATTTGTGTCACTTACAAAGCATAAATAGGATCTCCCTGACACTGAAGATACATTTTTAAGTAGATGGCTACTTGTATTATCTTTTGTTGCAAAACAATATAACAGAACACTAACTAACTGAGGGGGGTTACAGTTTATTCCACCAGGTCAGCAAATATCACAGCAGCCTTTTTTAAAAATGTATCTACACAAAGTATCGATAAAGCTGCTATGTGGACATTCATTCATAAATTCACAAAATATTATAGATGGGCTGTACATTTTAAACGTATGACAAGCTTTGCTTAAACTCTCCAGCAAGCTATAATGTAAGCTTTGCAAGGCTAAAAACGGGTCTTGGACCTATAGCCTACTAACACCATATGATGCTATAGTATGGACCATACACTCATAACTGGCAGGTGGACACTGAGAGATGTTGTGTGGTACTCTGTCAGCCACATTGTGAATTGCTGTGACACTGATCCTTACAACAGGCATAACACAGTTCTGTGACTATACTCACCATTACAGTCGACATTCAAATAATACAATGTTTACATCTGGACAACCTCTTTCCATTCCCTGATCCTGCAAGCATTTTATGCCTGGTCATTTTTGCAAACAAGTAGGTGTGATCCAATTGTAGGCTTTATAGGTTAGTGTAATTTGTTATTACAGTACAAAGATTTTAATTCATGTTTGAATTTTTCCTTTTGCCGTTCTTATTTTTGCAGATAGAAGTATTTTTTTTCATATTTTGGTGGAATACACCTTTACCGTTTGTGTCTTATTAGACTGAATGGTTTAGGCCCTCAAGATGCTAGTCTTCCTCCAGTAGTATTAGTGTTAATTTCCTAAGTTTGTTTGCCACTTCCCGAATACCAAAGAAGACTGAAATATGTTTTTCAGTGCATTGTGCTTTATAACCTGGTTCCCACTAAAAGCTGTGGCTTGAAACAATCTGTAGTGATAAGTCCCCCAGGTACAGCTGGACACTGAAAAAGGCCAGGCCAGGGGACTATCATTCACGTCTCCATTCTTGTTATGAAGTCCTGCAGCAGTGATCCCTCTGTCCAAGCAGCTGCTATTACTCTGATTATACTCACTTACCACTAATGTCAAAGATTGTTTCAGTTTCAGTATGAACAATAACTGCAACATTAACACTGTTGTACACTAGAGCACATACTTGGAATGACGCAACACTTAATGAAATCAACTGTAGCAAAGTTTCCTGATCAAAGTTTTTTTATACTGAAGTACTTCTTTACTAAAAAGTGGAGCATTTGCTTTCATCAGAGAAATTACCTATGCTATTAGGAATTTCGTGGTATTGTCGATTTCCCCATTGCTGTACAATGTTGGTATTAATATATAAGTAAGAGGCGTGCAGGGGGAAAGACTCTGGTAGAGTTGGTGCAATATTTTCACAATTAGCTGGTTTTGATATGTTTTCAAGTTTGTGATGTATCTGCCATTTTGATGGTTTCATTGTTGACTGCAGTGGCTTTCATTTAATTATTTTTTTACATATGAAGTGGTGTTTTTGTGCTCCAGTTCAGTTCTGTGATGTAAATCCCTGTACTCAGTGCACGTTTTATAAGTACCATGAGCATGCTGTTACAGAAAAGATTTAAGCACTCCTCCTGGCTACCCATCTCTACATTACAAAATGTAAGGAGACTGTACAGGCACAGTTACACAAAATGAATATTATATATGTCGTAATATTACAGTTAAAAATAATAGGTAAGTCATGTTGATGTGACAGATTCATATCTCCATGAGTTCCTCACCTCTGGAACAAACTTCCACTACAGGTGAAGCAGTGCATCACCCTTGCACCTTTGGAAAGACAATCTTAACAGAGTTAGTGGCACAACAGGTGGCACAGTTGTCTTTCATGCAAAAGGCTGTGGGTTCTATTCACAAATCAGGTAAATTGATTGCTGGTATGCAGTGCAGCATAATGTGGGTACTGCCTTGGAAGTATTATTATAAATGATACTGCCTAGGAAGTATTATTATAAATGATAAGTATATCATGTTCTCTCAGCCTTGCAGTATAAGTTTCTTGGGTTACATCCTGAAAGAATTCACAGAAAATTAAAAACGTCTGCTACAGTGATTAGATTTGCTGCATTAAAACTCTGTGTCAAAACATACTATTTTTTCAAAAACTGATACAGCTACAACAGCAGTCCTCATAAAATGTTGGTATAAGACTGTACATTAGAGGGTACGAAATTAAAACAGAACAGATGGACTAGCTCCACAAATTGGGGAAAAAGACACATGACAAAGATTTGTGGCAAGCCATCTTGTAACATTGCAGCTGCCACATGTCTGAAACAAGTCACTGTCTTGTCTCATATACTTTAATATAAGATCCTTCTGTTTGTTTCATTTTTATAAATATAGTCCCAATTATTGATCTTTACATGTTCGTCAGCGATCATAATCTAACAGCTTATCCAACAGTTTCCAATAGGTCTGCATGAAAAAAATGATAGCAAAATGTAAAATTACAAATAATTATACACAAAAACTTCTTTTCCATCACTGTAACTTCATAGTACAGTTCAATTACTTTCAAACTGCATTAGGGTTGTATAAGTAATTAGTCTGGAGAGCTCTATTAGAGTTCCTGCTTCTAGCCCTGGTTTTATGTTTTATTAATTTGCATCGGTGCTTCTAACTTAGCTCCTTCAGCTTTTATGTTCAGGGTGCCCCTGCACCAGGGGCGGTCACAGTGGCTATCAGGGAATCTCATCTAACCTATGAATTCCACATTTGAAAGTCTCAGAGGAGTCCACAAACCCCTTTATAAAATGTTCATTTCCATATTACTACTCCAAGCTTATCTTGCCTGAATGTTGCCCTGAGCAGTGTAGATGCCCGCTTTAAAGAACAGAGCAATGTCATACAGTCTTTGAAGATTCACTATGAAAAATATTACAATCTAAAACTTTCTAAATATTTTAAATGCACCCAGGAACAGTGGTGTAATTAAAATGTAGCCTCATAATTTATAACAGACCACAGTACATCCCCCAGTTTAAGCATCTCACTATGATACAAAATGGATATAAAATAATATAGCACTAGTGATTAATTTAATATAGGACAAAATATTCCTGCAGCTTCTTCATCCAGAGTAGCCACAGAGAACAGAATCTCGGGTTAGAGAATATTTCTGGAACCACTCTAAATACCTTTATTCTACCTTACATTATGGCCATGTTGTTCATCTAAAAGAGTGTTCTGTCCATGAGGTTGCCTCTAATAAGTATGAAAATAGCATATATCATTTTTTTAAATGTTTTCTTAAAGCAATCAGTGCAAAAAGACATAGACTTTATGTAATTTGACCTACTTATAAAAACTTCTTTCTCCCTTGAGAAACCATTAAAATACCTCAACTGTTTTCTTCATATTTATGAAAGGGAAGGGGTACCATTTCCTGAAAAATTTATCAGCTCACATACAGGGTTAAAAATTCAGACAGATCCAGTTCTGTACAGCATCTTCCTTCAAACTAGTTAAAAGCTGGCAGTATGATTGTAACATAGTGCTAAAACGCATTTTTGTTATTGGCTTATGTGTTACATTTATTGCTGGATTAAACCATTTAATATGTTTCATACCTATAAAAATATTTATTTTAATTATCTCAATGTCCACCTTTTTATTCTGTTACCTTTTCTTAACAAAACTGATGAGACTGCACCTTACAAGGAAGCAGAAGGTAGCAGTGTCTCAAGAAAAATTCATCAGTTTAGGCATGCAGTTAAAATGCAGAATACATTTCTTAATGTATTCCTTTTTAGTCTAAAAAGCATTATTTTAGTTCACTCCTACAGAGATGAGAATGGACACCATGTTTTTTTGCACAGCTACAATTACTTCTAAGTTGGATAATCTTTTTCTATGTCTACAAAATCCATTGAAATGATTGGCCCAGCAGTCACTCCCCTTATCATGTTTTTTTTACTTCTACAGCAATAATGAAGACAGGGAAGGTATTAAATGGAATATGTCTCTAATTGGATTATTAACTTGTAAAATGTCATGTTTAAGACCACCAATTTAACAAGGCTTCTCCAGGGGCTGGTTGGCATTAAATAAAAGGGTACTAAACTTAGGATATATGTAGTATCTTATGAAAATGTTAATATATAGCACTTTTTATGGCTTACTTTGCAATGATAGCTTTCAAATATAATGACATTTGTGTGGTCATTACAGGGCTGGGGTCAAATAACTTGACTGTTATGGGCTGTAAACTTGTCTCATACATTTGTCAAGAAACACAGAGTTGGCTTCTAACTGGGGACACTGCAACCGTTATGTAGTCTGATATTTTAAGCTGCTTCTTCATTTTATTTTTAGGAAGTGGATCCAATAAATGCATTGAACCAGATGACACCTACATACATAAACAGCAACAGAAATAATCATGCTTACAAATTAATTCTCTCTCAACTTGCACACACACACACACACACACACACACACACACACACACACACACACACACACACAAGTACTGCTTTACAGCCCAAGCAAACAGGTCTCAGACGGGGAATTTATTTTTTAAATATCAGTCAACAGTCAACATTTCAAAACAAAACAACATGCAACCCACAATCTGATTTTTCCTACATCAGTACTAAAGTATGCAAGTACCAAATGCCTGCCACATCAAGCACTGCTTTACTAGTTGTGTGAGCAAATATTTAAATTATTTATTATGCAAATCAATATTTGTCATATCATAAAAGACACACTGCCTGATTTAATTTCAGACAACACTGGTGTAATTGATTTATGCAGTTGTTAAAAGGGCCTTCTAATGCAGTGGTAAGTACTTTTTCAGTGTTTGATACAGGATGATTTAGGCTACCAGTATTAATTAACACAATGGTATTTTTTTATTAAATTAGTGTTTATCTGGCATTAAAGGAGTCATGGTTGCAGTTTTATTCATTAAAACTGAAACGGATTTGTTTTATAATGTTCTGTTTAATTAATATAATTTCTCTTCAGAAGGGAATTAGCTACCCTTTCTGGCAATTTTACGCTGTGTGTGTTCTGTCTGATCTTTTATGCCCCCCACATACAAATCACTTGATTCAGAAGTTATTACCTTACATGTTCATTTCAAAATAATTTGTATGGAAGTATTTATGTAGGTTTTATGTTAAAGAAAAGGAAAAAAGCAAGGAAGCTGGCCCCTGAATTCCTAATATTTCATACGATACAGCTCAAACACAGCTTGCAACCCACCCCAGCTATGCAGGAGTGTTTGTGTTCATCTTTTCTCAATTCTTATTTGTAGACAATTAAACTTCTTAAACAGTGACGTGGTCTAATTAAAAAAATAAATACTTTTTACTGAACAGAATATTTTTCTTTTATGTTTGTATATATTTATATTTTACAGATTTTATATATATATATATATATATATATATATATATATATATATATATATATATATATATATATATACGCACACACACACACACATAAATATATATATATATATATATATATATATATATATTTGTATTTTACAGATTATATATATATATATATATATATATATATATATATATGCACACACACACACATAAATATATATATATATATATATATATATATATTTGTATTTTACAGATTATATATATATATATATATATATATATATATATATATATTTTTTTTTTTTTTTTATTTTATATTTTGTATATTTGTATGTTTTTGAGGGGTTTTTTCCTGGCATCAGAGTTCTATACTGTCATTTTTGTTGCTTTGAAAAAGAGATATGCATTTTTGACATAGAAATGTCATTGAGGTATTGTTTATTTGAAAAATGGTGTTTTGCCTTGTCATCACCTTCTAAGTTACAAACAAAGTGAAACAAAGTATGCTAATTGTTTCTGTTTTATAATAATTTATTGTAAAATAAATACAGCAGGAAATGTACTGAGATGTACAAAAAAATAACACCTATAAAAACAAGCACCTCAGCTTCTTTTGATCCTGCAATTATACAGCTAAAAATACAGGCACTAGCCATGCAGATGGGGATGTAATATGAAAGAAATCTGATTTAGTGCAAGTGTTTCTGAACTAAAGAAGTGACACCATGGTGGTAGTGCTAATGCTCTGAAGTTTTTTTACGGTCCTTTGTTGGCCATCAAAACAAAAACCCTGTAATTTTACACTAGTCTTTCATCTTAGACCATCACAAAGAGTGAATGCTGCAAAAATATTGGAATAAAAATAAACACTGAAAGTTGCAATGGACCTAAAGAAGTATTACGTAATGCAAGAACTAACTGTCCTTACCACACTCCCATCCATACGTCATAAAAGTATAACATCTTGAAGTATTAGCAAATGTCTCTTTTCTTTCCTCATGTCATATGGTTTAAATTCTTATAAATGAAGGGGCTCTGTCCTTCAGTATACATGTGTAAGGTAAAAAAAAAATGCCATGACAGTAATAAGGCAATCGTAAATTGAGCTACCCAAACATCAGAAGTTAAAGCTGCCATTGTTTTAATTCAGCGCAAAGAAACTTGTGCCATATCTAATCAAATCCCTCATACCCAGCACTGAAAGCAGAACTGAAACCAGCATAGGAAATAAAGGAGCTCACAAACCTCTGACACACCAGGGTAACGACAACGCTTCACTCCCATTTCCTAAACGACCTGACAAAGCTCCCGGTGTAGCCCGCCGATGACAAGTTCGGCAACCGGCAGCTGAAAAGTAAAAAAAACAAAACCCTTTACATAAATAAAATACACAGTCCCCCTCAAGAAAGCAGTGTAAAATATACTACTTATGTTATGTCTACTGTCACATCCTCCTACATGTACTGAAAACACATGCCCTGCAATTCAGAGCACAAACCACGGCCTGTATGCAAATAGGCCCTCCCCCACAATAACTCATTTGTATACCCACACTCAGTATGGTGCTGCTCAAACGTGGCACAGAACATTTCTACCATTATCTAAGTTCTTGTGGGCTGTGGTAGATACTTCAGAGGGGGCCTATAAGATGTCAAAGTACTCTAAAATGGGAGATGCATCAAAAGGCAAGAGAGAAATACCACAGTCTTCTCAACTTTGGAAAGAACATATTGAAATATGGCATCTTGATGCCATAACAAAAGTCAGCTACAGAATGAGGTACCAGCACTGGATGATTCCAAGCTTCCACTGGACACTGGAACTCCTGTACAGCCTTTGTTTTGAGAACTTTCTGGAAGGAAGACACTGCTAGTACTCTCACCAGTTTAGAAATAACCTGCAAGTCACAACAGCTGATTTACATATTCATACCTACTTTGTTTGCAGTATCAGTAAGACATTTAAACATGTAAACCAGACCCTCTATACCAGAATTTATTTCTCAGTTTAAAAGACTCCATGAACATCAGAACAAGTATATTTTCAGTGTTCCTTCTTCTAGTGGCTTCTTGGAAAAATAATTATATTTCTCTTTTTGTTAAGAGTCAGGGCATAAATCTATTTCACATGAAGTAGGCATTAGTCTGTATTATTGCTTTTTGTTTTTTTTTTACCCAACAGACTACCTTGTTTTATACTCTTTAACAAAGTAATCTTTCTTTAAGAACTTTATTAAGTACTACTCAGGTAGCTCTCAAATCTATGCATTTCTGAATAGCAAAACATTTCTGTATGAATGGCGCAGTCATCATTATTTTTACAGTTATTACAAGAAGCAAGTCCCAGCCACTGATAAAGGTAACTGCCAGATAAATACCGAAAATCCAAAGCATAAAAATTGGAAGAAACACCAGTTTAAACTGAGTTGAAACTTTGTGTTTTTATGATCTGAAGATGCGCTGGTTTTACAACATGAAAGTGCTTATCTCGTATATTTTTGCAAATAAATACTTTTACTCTGTGACGCTGTGGTGTTCCTGCCAATTTTTATGCTTTTGTTTTTACAATTATGTGCTGTCTGCCTGAAAATAAAATGGATAACTTTTTTTTTGTTTATTTTTTACTTGGGAGATCTTAGTACCAGAGGATCAAGCCTTATTCACTAGCATTTCAAATATTTGATTCCAAGTCAATATGCCTAGGGAGATGGCTAATACTGGAGAATTTTCTTCCCTTTTTACAATTAAAAAATAATAACAAAGTTATTTATGCTTGCTTTTTTATACAACACAAAAGTAGTATTTCTAAGCCTGACTGTAACCTTCATGATGGTTAACGATGGAGAATAAGGACTATCCAGAGGCTAGAATCATCTGCCTGTGAAGTTGGGAAAGCAATCAAATATTTCCCAGTCCTACCCACCCTGGAGAGTAACACAACTTATGTAAAATGGCTAAAATGTAAACTATGCTTGAAAATAGAATGCAGTCCATAACACACAGCATAAATGTGCCAATGTAAATAATACTTGTGCTCATTTTTGCCATTGTGTGACCACAGTGAACATCCTAATATCAATGCTTGAGAATCTACATGATCTTTGGCTAATCTGTATTTTTCAACTTTGTATCTTTTGACACTAGGTACACAATTGTAATTATGTCCCTCCAGTGAATCTGCTTTAAGTTGTATCTTGGTATTATATAAATTTTCTAACTACTACTGTATTTCTCTTTTATGTACTGTATCTGGAGCTATTTTCCCTGGTGCTTCCCAGCCGGAAGATCCAAGATCATGAGCACACACACACGCACAGACACACACACACACACACACACACACACACACACACACACACACACACACACACACACACACACACACACACACATACACATATACACATATATTAGCAATTATCGCAATGTGGATCTAATGTATCATTTCTCTACTGACTATCCAGTATCTTTTAATGTGACAAGCTACAATCCAAAATGAATCAAGGCTTCTTCTCTTGAGTTGACCCTTTCATTTGAAGGTCAGCAAACTTTCTGGAATAGTTAGGATCAGTGTTCACTGACAAATTAATATTACGTTACTCGTGGATTATAAAACTGAATATCTTTCTCTGTTCTAGTGCCACTTTCTTAGATTCTTATGGGACATGATCACCTTACTTAACGTCACACTTTACAATGATCTCCTGTAAGTGCACTGTTGCTAATGTTTTAATTGTGTTCTAAAACAAAAAATGAAAACCCGATTACTATCCTGACACTTTCTTGATACTTTGTTATAATGCAGGAAATGAAATTTCATGTCACCGATGCCAATGTTAAGAATGCATAATCCACATGATTTTAAAAAAATAAATACATTCAAAGTGGATTTCTAATCCTGCATTTACTCACAGGTAGAAGCAAATCCCATCCCCATGCAATAGCTTTGCCCCTGTACCCTCTTACTTAATATAATGAACTCTAATGTTGGTTCACCTTGGCAGTTGAAATGTGCAGCAGCAACAGTGGCAGTTGAAACCAATGTGCGCTATATAATAGTGAAACTAAATATTTTTACTGTGGGCTTCATGCTTAGTCATTAGTAAAAGATGCAGCCAAGGCTGCAGATGTAACAGATTTCTTCAAGTGGTCCTCTCCCTGGTTATGGACAGTAGCAAAGGCCAGAATACCAAACGTGAAATTCTTTTTGCCAGAAGAGCAACCACTATAATTCAGCAGGCACAAAAGTGGCACTGCAGGATTTTTTGAGGGGTGGGGGGGTTCATTAGTTGATAACCAAATAAACAAACCAGTCATTGCAGACCTTTTCATCCAAAAAGCAACAGACAACAGCAACTATGACCCCAGTGAAAGTACAATGTTTACCAGCACTAGTTAAACAAAACAAGAGAAGCAGTGCAATTTCAGCTTACTATATTGGGCTGCTTGTTCCTTCTTTAATTCCCCCTTCACTGTATTGACACACCAATGCATTAAAATGCAATAGAATTGGGCTGAGGAAGAATGAGTCTCACTCCACACTTGATCTTACTAATGACATTTCTTTCAGTGTGCATCCATGTTGCATGTGTGATAGATTCATAGATTAGTACTAAGCTAGCTGCCCTTGCGAGCCATTTTAAGCTTAACCAATTATCTCATGCAAGGACTCCAACCTTGCTTCTTGTGTTTGTAAGGCAAACACCTTAATCATTAGGCCACCCTCCCAACCATATCTTGATACACTTAATTTTCAACTGTTACTGGTAACTCTAACTAGAATGTAATAAAAGGTGCTACGCACCTAACAATCAGCCACACAGGTACATTTTATCTCTGGAGATGTAGTACCAGGACTGGCTACTCAGCCGTGAGTGACATTACCTCTTCAATGTACTACCTTGGTGAAAGAATTTGGGCCTGACAAACAGCTGATTACAGAACAAGGCTTGTCAGTCAAGGTGTCCAAGCTGGCAAATCAAATTTAACAAGGACAATCAGCAACTGTGATTTCCCCTCAGATCACCATAGTATTCAAGTAAGAGTAGAAATTAAAAAAAAATTATTGACAACAACTGACTCATTCATTTAAAATTCATTTGGGGAGATTACAAATAGATCAATTATATGTCTACTACTGACATTTACAAGCTGATGTAACACATCTGTTGTACAAACACTTAAATGATTTAAAAATATTCTTGGAGCAAATATGTCTACCTAAAAATGCAGTTAAAGAGTGTCTTTCCCAATTTTTCTTTAATTTATAAACTTGATGACTGTTTAAAGTCCAGCGGAAGTACAATGCATGATTTCAACAATGAAAGAACTGCAGGATGACTACATTACTTCATGACACACGTAAGTGGATGCTGCAAAAACTGAACATAGAAACCTGCTGAATGTGGCTTATCTGCAGTGTATTAATTTAATATTAGCTTAAAATACCCACTCTTTGCAGTCTTACTTGATATGTTAAAATTACTGGTGTCATAACCAGACACACAGCTTTACAACAGCATGGCTTGCTTGCTTATTTCAGCATTGTTAAGCAGCTGAAAACAGATATTTTACAAAAATGTGACATGGAAGCAAACAAAAAAACATGGCTGTGTTTTCAGAAATGAAACTGTTTAGTAAAGCACCAGTGTGGGCAGTGCAGGAAGTGTGAGAAAACTTAAAATGAGTATGTGTAGAAAGTTACTGCATACGTAAAGGCCATTAAGTGTCGGTGAAATAGCCTTTACAGATGGCGCTCAAGATGTAATGTGATACATTTCCTGAATTCATTCTAGCATTATTTACATCTGAGTAACACTTTAATTAAAAGTTGTTGTTACAATGGTTGAATATACATTAAGTGCCTTCAAAAGTAGCATAGGTGCCTACCTCTTCGGTGAAATCAAGGGCACAAATAGAAAAATGTTATTGTTTACTGAACTTTTTGCAGATATTAAAAACAAAATCACAAACTATGTATATATGAATGAGTGATGGAAAGACATTCCTTTCATTCAGTGCAAAATTCACTTAAAATGCCATCAAGATAAACTCTAAATGCTGCTCTTTGCTTTGGTGCTGTCTAGATACAGCCAACATAACCAAAAGCTACAGGCAGAAGTCATGCCTATACTGAAGACAGTGGCCTTTCTTATTGAAGGTTAAGAAGAAGGGATGAGCAGACAGAACCATTTTCAAGGGATTTAATGTAAGTGCAAGCACACAGATTCAGAAAAAAGCAAGACTGTGCAGAAACAGAAATCTGAAGAGTAGTGTGTCGCTATACATTGCTGGTCTAGGAGGATGTTTATATATTGTTTTTTTTCTTCCACTGACTTCAAGCCTTGAAGTTCATCCATTGCTCCCAGTCTTATTCACTTACTCTAGGAGAATGTTGGGTGATCACCCAAGGGCCAAAAGACTGTAATGTTAGGGCTTTTCTAAACTTTAATGTGCCATCTAGTTCCCATCCACTACAGTGTAATATAGAGTGACACACATACAGGAACTGCATGTGTGCATATATTGATAAAATGTACAGGCAACCCCAATGGATTGCCTGCTTGCTACACTCCCACAAACTTTGCAATACCCCCCACCAATAAACTGACCATGCATATTCCCCACTGCTCCAAATAGGGTATAATTTCCTTGGGCCAACACTTAGTCAACAAAAAAAAAAAAACAACAGAAGAGATGCAGGACATAAAACTATCATGCAAAAATTTTAAACTTTCATTTATTTATTTTTTGTCAGCTAAAGTGATGGTTTTAGCATATAATAACTGCAATTAAGTGAACATGGTATGGAAATGGGCCAGGGTGGAATACTTTGTACTACAGACAAGTCTGCAAGGAACAGGCAAAAAAACTAAAAGAGAGTTAGGCCTGTGTGGTTACACAGAAATGTGATGGTAACAAGACTAAAGATAGAGCTCATAAGTGATACAATGGAGGGGTCAGGGAGGGGGAGGAGACACAGTGTAAGGAAGCTGCTAAGTAATAACAAATGCAGTGTCCAGGGGGCAAACAACCTGAGTTCCTGGACAGGAGCTCAATACAGCAAACAACATGGGTTTATGTCCAGAAACAACTGTCAGTAAAACCTAGTGCAGTTTTCTGATAGGTTGTAGATGAACTTAACAGGGGAGCACCAGTAGTCATAGTCTGCGTGGACTTCAGTAAGGTATTTCACTCTGTAACACACAAGAGGCTGATAAGAATACTGGAGTAGTTGGTAATAGGTCCAAAACTGGCAAACTGGATAGCTGCATTGTAGGACACAGAGGGCTGGGGTGAGGCCAACAGTCAGAATTAGGGAAGTCAATAACAGAGTACCACAGGGGTCTGTGCTGAGTCCACAACTCTTCAGTGTGTTTGTCTCAGGCATATCTGGAGGAGTAATGACCATAAATAACTTCTTTGCTAATGAATCAAAGCTAGTGGGCAGAAAAGGACTAATTGAGGATCCCAGTAAACAAACCTGGTACGTGGGTCACAACAGACCTGGGGATGTATCCCAGCTAAAGGAGGGGTGATAAGTATCAGTATGGGCAAGTGAAATTGATAGCAACAGAGAAAGAAAATGATAAGAGGGTGTTGATTACACCCGGACTGGGCAAGAAGAAGCAGAGTAACAGGACAAAGGCAGATGCAGAGAGCTGATGTGTATACTCAGGGTGACAGAATTAAGAACCAAGGAGGTAATGCTTACACTCTGCAGGGTCTTGGTCAGACCACACCTTGACTATTTCATATAGTTCTGGAGGTCACATAAGTAAAAGTACATCAGATTGCTGGAAGGAATAAAGAGGAAATCTACCAGAAAGATTCCTGGGATGGGGGGAGGGGACATGAGCAAAGAAAACAGCAGACACGGTTTACTTAAAACCATAGGGTATAAGGGGGACATGATAATGGTGCACAGGACAATGTCAGCGAGGTATGCAGGGGTAATTCTGAACAAGAAGGACAGAAGGGAAATAAGGTGGTTCAGGCAACAGATTGTAAGGGCTAACCACTCCCTGGATGTCTGAAACTAGTTTTTCACAGAGAGGGTTGTAAATATGTGGAAATTAATGCTGGAATAGAAGACTGACAGGGAATCTGTAGAAACATTCAACAGAACATAGGACATATGTAAAAAGGGCAAAAGGGGAAGTAGTGATGGAGAGGAGGTAGACTATTAGGACATGCACACTAGCTACGCTTATTGTCTATTGCCATTTAGCAAATATAATGCAATGCAATGGCCAATAATGTCACAACAATAGGAGTGCAAGAGGCTGTGTTAAGAGGATGTGATTTAGTGATAGCTGCAAGAAGATCTATTAAGAGTGAGTCTGAGACCTGCAAGTGCTTATAAGTATGCAATTTATCTAAAATGATTATAACTGAGTGTAGTGAAAGAAATGTGAGCCAATAGCAAGCATTTACACTGCATCATGTAATGCAGTGTCCATCTGATCAAAATATAAGACCCACTGGAAGTGAGCAGTTATGATATGGGATCCAGAAGTGCTGACAATAAAAATGTAGCAGCAGAGCTTAAAAATGTAGGCAGTTAAGGATGTTAAGAAGGAATATGGTTATGCTGAGCTATGTGAATAACAAAGTCATTTATTTAAGAAATAAAGAGAAAAAAGTGAGGAAGCAAGAAGGAAAAAGAAAGAAATGGAAGGTAAATAGAGTGACTCCGACCTTATGAAGTGTGTGCGTTTGCTAGTAGTAATTAGCAACAAGAAAAGCAAACAGTCATTATACATTTGCGTAGTCTATCCTGAGTCCGTTGAGTATCAAGTCAGCCAGCAAACACACTGAGTTGCAATCTGTAAAACAGCTTATGCAATGCTGATACTAGCCCAAGTTAGCATTCTCTCTGTATAGCTGAGTAACTATCACTCAAAGGCACACTACATGACTTAATGATATGCTGCCCTCCTCATACCTATATCCGTGTAAGTAATCATGCATTTTTATGCAGGCAGGATCATGGATAACAAGCCACTAGCTGGATTAGTCAGCAGAAGGCAATGCCTATTACCAACTAACTAATTAAAAGTTACATTATTCACTTTCAGTAGGCACTTGGGTAAAATCTCCCTATTAGCCAGCTCAAAGTTCAGGGCATTTGTGTGCCAGTCATTTCACATGTCCCTGATGCAGTCTGAGCCTGTAAGAGGTAATGGGAGAGCATTAACAGCTAGCAGTATGCTGATCAGAGATGCAGTTGCGCTGGATATTGCACTGGGCATGAGCAATTCAAACTGTTGCTGACATTCCTTTCCAGGCACCAATAACACAGACAAAAAGGCCCTCCTGGATCTCCGTCCACAGCAGAGAAGCATGTTACTTAATGATTCCCAAACAGGTAGAGACAATTACCTAGAAAAATCATGAATGGGCCATCCTGCAGGTGGTGGCAGTTAACATCTACCTGTATAAAAACAGAACCAAACAGTATGCAGATTGTGAAATATAAGCATCGGCAGTGCAAAGCAGAGTCCTGAAAATACATCAAACAAAGGATTAGCTGGTCATTCTTTTCAAAAGGAAGAACCACCGTGATTCTGGTGTGATCATTTCTTGAGCTGCTTACATCCAGTGGGTAGCAGTTATGTCTTCGAGAGGAAGTCACATTCTCCAAGTAAGGGTAGGGGATATGGCAACAATTAGCATGAGAAGCACAATAAACAGCCATGGAAATTAAAACAAGGGGAAAAAAATCACAGAAAAAAGGAGTTTTGAACAACAGCAGGAACCTTTAATAGAGGTCCAGCTTATGATTTTGCCAACTGTCATTACAAAATAAGCTACTGAAATATACACTGACACAGAATAGCTACACTACAGCTTATGCTCATGTATTAAGATATTCTTTTAATGGCAGCATAGTTAAATGATGGCTATCCTCACTTCTGCAACTTGATGGTCAGAACACACATACACATTTAAAATATGTTTGATTTACAGTACTAAAGGAAGTTTAGCTTACAGCAAAGCCCCCTTAAAAAATACAAAATATATGTTTAAGTAACGGCACAAATGTTACAAGTAGTCATCTTCCATCGTTAGCTTCACAGAAACCACCTATTCATTTTCACATAGTGACCAAAAGGCTATAAATCTCATTTTAATGGAATGTGCATGAAGCTGTTGGGAGATAATTGACATTATGGAGAGCCACAATGCCTGCATTATATAGGTTGTTGAAAGCAAAAGGGACTCATTAACAGAAGACTACAAACAAGGAGTAATATAGTGTCAGAAAATGGCAGTACAGTGAGAGTTCTGGCCATCTTTGGGGATCCATAAACTGACGGAATACAGCAGCCTTCTACTTGTTAACGGGCCTTGTTTGTAATGTTAAGGTTATTCTTTTGACCTATGTGTGTCATAAAATCAGGCTAGACAAACCTTTGGAACACTGGCTTTGAATCCTTAAATTGCTGTAATACAGTCACGTTCACGCTAATGAATGGTACCTTTCAAGCTTCTCAGCACACTCTGCAAGACAATGAGGTAATCTGATACCATGATGGCAAAACCGAGTGTGTGTGTGTGTGTGTGTGTGTGTGTGTGTGTGTGTGTGTGTGTGTGTGTGTGTGTGTGTGTGTGTGTGTGTGTGTGTGTGTGTGTGTGTGTGTGTGTGTGAGAGTGTGTGAGTCTGCGTGTGTGTATATGTGCTGTGTAGGCTTCATGCGTTCAGAATATTTTATTACATGTATTATATGTGTGTGTGCACTTAGGTTCTGTATTCATGTATGTGTACACGCAAACAACCCATGCATATAAATATATATGCATACAGGCAAATACAAAATACCATGCCATTCTGTATTAAGACGGCTGTATCGCTTTATCTCTATACTTGACTGTTATCCACTTTGTATAATACAGAATAAAGAAAGAAAGGTACAAGTGCCATAAACCAATTCTGCCCTGGCACAACTCAGATGCCTATAAACACCAGTATCCTGTGGAAGAAAGGTGATTTTACTAAGCAGTGGGCACCTTCAAGAAGTGCGGTAGTGAAGTATGACAAGGTGACAGTACAACAGTCCATGTGTTGAAGATAAGGTTTTTCAACCCCCCCTTCAAATCCTGTCAGCTTTTTCGAGTTAACCAATTGCAGTGTTAGAATAACTCCAGTCGACTTGTCACACAGTACAAAAGTCATCAGCAACTGAATGTTCTTTTCTGCACCGCAATTAAGACGAATCAATACGACGTGCCACAAATGGTATTTTACTCTCAATAAGAACTCGGGCTGAGTTTATTCAGAATATTTCAGAGCTTCCCCAGGGGATTTCGGTCCGACGCAGATGGCAAATAAAGTACTCAGCCTAGGGCTAGAGCACATTATGCTAATTCTAATGTCAGATGTACTTTAATATACAGCTCTATTTAATCACCCCATTATTTCACATTTCCATATGAAAAACCCGCGGCACTTCTGCAGTCATTTCACTGTGTGACAATGCCAGCTTCCTTCAGCTAGCTTACCAAGAAACAGAAAAAGCAAGGCGGGTCATTCTCACTAGTCAAAAACATTCCATTTTTAAACATGCACAAGTTTGGAATTTATCAGGTTATGTTGCTGTTTTCCTGTTTTATGCTATCAGATAACTAAAACATTATACCTATATATTTTAATAACTCCTTTCTTTTGTATAAAAGGTGCACCAAAAAGTGAACTGCTTTTTTGGTTATTTTAAGAAACTAACTTCTGCGAAATCTTATGCTGTCAGCTTACATAGTAAGTAGATAAACAATGCTCTTTTATCACTTTTATCCTTCAGCTAAGGAGTGCTTTCATAGATAGATAAAATACATTTGCCTGCTATTTTTGTATATGTAAAGTATACTGCTTTGACAGTTTGTTTTCTGGTGCCACCTAATTCTGTCTGTTTGATGGGAAAATGTCAAATATAGCACAAGAAGCAAAAATCTGTCATTTAGAAAAACTTGAATGTTAAACCAGGACACTAACAAAAGACAAGCAGTGGGACACTCAGTTATGTTTGAACCCGAAGAGCAGCACCCCTGTCACATAATACTGCCCCAATTCTTCACTTATTGGAAGCCATGGCTATTACTGATGTGGTCTTTGTATAACTCTTGTCTGAATCTGTCATTCATCCGCCACCGTGTCACATTTTCTCAGCTTCTCCACATAAAATATGTCAACATAAAATGAAAATGTTTTTAGGATGGCTAATATAAACTGGTCTTTGATTTTTTTTTTTCTTTACAGGACTAGTAAGGACAAAAACATACACATATATGTTACAAGACCATCACTCAGATTTGAATGAACCCATTTCAAACGAGGGCTGAGATTTGTATGGTCTATGTGTGTTGATGGTTGGTTGCAGATTGTGGTATAAGGTCTCTCTCTTACCTGCCAAGAGTATTCTTATATTCTGGCCCTAATCATTTGAGTTTGAAGCATTCAGTGGAGGTGGGAACAGTGTTAAGTCTTCATTTTGACCATTACACATTTTTCAGTTTAAGATGTGAGCAGTGTTATTTGATTTTACAACTACAAATTAGATGAAAGATTTTTTCCTACACTGGTTCATAAAACTGTGAAGGGTTTTCTAAATTTCTGATGTATGAGATATATTTGCCTGGAATTCCTTTCTAGGATGACAGCCCATATCAGCAGTGAGTAATGGCCTGGCTGTCTCTCTTCTTGACCTCTAGATCAGCTACAATGCTTTTCATGGTTTCAGTCTAAACAGTCCCATTGCCTGCTCGTACTCTTCAATACCTTCTTCTCCACCTGTCTTCCTCTTATTTGACACTAAAGCACTATATCTAAATTTTGTGTCCACTTATTCTGTGGGAAGTGCTGAGTTTCCTTCACCTACATTTTGATTCCATATTCCCAGCAGCTTCTTTGTGAACCATGCCAACAGTCCACATTGTGTGTCTCATCACCAGTCCAGCAAACTGTCAGCTGAATATAAGGGCTCACAGCTGGTCAAGAAGATTACAGCAAATCAACCAGGTGACATGTCCACACATGTCACATGATAGTCTCTGCTATAGTTTCTGCACAAACCGGTTGTAAATAAGTCTCAGAAATGTGCTGCCTGTTCACAGTACAAAGATCATCATAGAACCAAATAATGTCCAGAATTCCAAGAATATAAGACTATGATGCAATTAATGCTCAAATACCTCCTGCTAACACAATTCTAATATGCTGCTCCAAAGACAAGACCTAGATAAACACAGTGAATATAGAATGAAAAATGAAATCCAATTACAGTAAAACATCAGAAGGATTGTATCTTTATCCTGGTGTTTGCAACCAGCAGGGTTAACTCAAAAGTACTACCTACTTTTTTTTTGTTTATTTAATTGGTGGAAGAAAACTAAAGCACCATTTAGAATACAACATGTCCCAGCAGAACAAACCTATAAGTATGAAAGAGACGCAGTCTGTTAGCAGCAGATAGGGATATTCTACAGGCCATATCTCTGAACTGCTTGTGTTTTTCTGTGCTTAACTATACTTATGCACACACGCGGAACACAGGAAACAAAATAAACATTTTAATCACACAGTAACTAATCAAGATAGCATTTGGGAGTAGAAAATATATGCAAAGATGTGCATAACAATTCCCAGCTTGTCACAGCCCAGACAGTAAACAAAGAGGAATAGTAAACAAACTGAACAAGTTAAAATTATGAACAGGCCTGACGTGTTTAGCAAACTCAGGAAAATAACTTATGAAAACAAACAGAAAACTATTCTTAAAAATAAAAAGGAACTTAAAGAATGTTATTCAATTTATAAAAATGCATGGCAGTTTATAAAACAAGCAGAAAATAGTAGAAGATGACAAATCATTTTTTTATTTTTGACAGGGTCGATACCTGAAGTTTTTTTTTCACCACTTTGCTGCAAAACACTTAAAAATTCTTTAAGCATTCTTTTACTATCCCTGATCTTTGTATGTGCAAATTAAGGTTGTTGTGGTTCTTTTATTGCCTGTAAAGCATTTGGAAATGTTATGTATACAAAGGCCCAGCACCTTAAAGTAGCAGACAGTTCATGTAAGGTTCTTTCATTGTTTACAGTCAGTTACTTGGACCATCTCAGCTTCTATCAGTGTTACGCGATCACAGCAGTTTGAGTTGTCAGTTTCTTGTGTTACAGCTGGAGAACACAATGAAGACCCCACCCCCACCCCCCAAGAAAAAGTGAGCCAAGTTCTACACTGCCTGTGTCAGACTTATTTTCCAATTGTCCAAGGTGATATGACACTGGAATGTGTCCAGTAAAATAAAGGGATGTTTACCCCCACTGCAAAAACAGTTTGCTTGCTTCATATGCATGTATCATGACACGTCTGTGTTTGTGTGTATAGCAAGCATGCATGCATGTATGTATGTATGTATGCATTCAATCATGATATGTATAAGATTTTATTGCTAGCCTTTTGTAATAGGGACTTGTATTTGTTGGACAGATGCACTGGATCCATGTTTGTATATCTGCACAGTTTGTATGTATGTGTTGTGAGGGAAGAAGGCATAAATTGTGTACAGTAAACTACACAAATCATGCATGCTTCTGCAACTAATAGTCCTTTATGGGGTATCTGCTTACTTTAAAGCAGCCATAATCTTTCTGGAAGGAGGTATAATCTAGAGGAAATGTATTATGCAGTCATGTGGTCAAAATTATATATGATTTCTTGAATGTTTGCATTAAACGTTGGTTACAACAACACAGATTAGGTATGTTAACATGACAGCTGATTGGTCACAAGAAACGCGAAAGGAAAGAAGTGGAAGTTTGGTTTTCTGTGGTGTACTTCAAACACAGGAGTCCCAAAGCACTTTACAGTTTGTGAGAAGGATGGTCCTGCTGGTGTTTCTGTTGCTTCTAGTCATCAGTTTTAGAGTTTAATGCAGTAAAGTTGTCAATTGCTACACAACTAAATATACGCAGTTATATGTCTGCTACATTCTTACTTCGGAAAATAAGCAACTAAGCAAGTTACTGTACACTGTGTCAAAATGGGAAAAGTGTCTTTACAGAAATTCAGCTTTCCATTTTTCAAGTGCTAAGAAGTCAGAGTTCTGTACTATTAAGTAGTTTGGGGATCATATTCAGTGAGTAAATTTCACATGCAATGGATCAAACAGCCACCCTTTGATAAACAGAGTTATGGGAAACCCTCCTAAATGCAGTCAGGATATGACACTGATTAAGTACTTGTAGTGTCCCTTCTATGTAAATGTTAGGATTCTATGGTCTCTACACATTAGGTAGCTTTATAGGGGCAGCACAGCAGTGCAGTTATTGTCATCTCAGACTGAGAACTTCTCCTGTTTCATTCTCAGCTGGGGAAAAGACAGAAGTATAACTTCTTGGAAACTGTTACACCAGATTTTATTGTATTCTCCTTTACAATCTATTGATTTCTATTATTTTTCTGTGTTCTTTGAATTTGTGAAAAATGGCAGAAGGACTGTCACCTCTACTTCGGTTTCAAATCTACACTTATCTTCTGATTTTTAGCAATATAAGGTACAAAAACAGTTTATTTTACTTCGCTTCATTTTATTTTGAAACAGAGATGGTTAACGAGTAGCTTTGTTTCCTCTGGCATCTCTGCTGTTGCACATGCTGACCAGGGTTATGCACGTTAGTTTAAATTGTGCTGCAGTACTTTGCAGACATTGGAAGCGCACCTTAACAATGTGTGACTTAGGCAGGGTACTATCATAAAGAAAAGCTAAACTTTCTGTTTTTCATGGTATTGAATGGAAAATCATTATATTAATGCCGCATCTTGCTCACCATAGCATATTCTCACTGTATATTACGTCACTATTTTTTTTCCGAGAATTATGAATGCTTACTATGTCATGAATCAAATGCTACCACTTTTGTTGATGTCATGACAATTAGGAGTGTTTTACTTGACATTGTCTGTCTGTCTGACTTTTGGTTTGGGTCATAAATCAAAAAGGCCTTTGCACCAGGTCACACAGCCAGTTAACAAACAAACAAACAAACACATAAATAAATAAACTAGGCCATACTATTTATGTTGTTTGGTAAACTGCACCCATATGCATGGCAAGTTACTATAATAACTCACTGTGCAGGCAGAGCTACAGTGAAAGTAAGAGACATTGAAATGCCACTTTTCAGTGTGAAGGGCTTCATAAACCTTACAACAAACCAGGCACCTGCTACTGTTTAAATTAGCTATCTTTGATTCAATTCCTGACACTGTTTAACAGATCAACTTTCCTCTGAATCTGATGTCTACTTCTTGTTGTATCTTTCGGCTTTTCCCGGTTAGGGGTCACCACAGCGGAACTCCGGTCTGCTAATGATTGGCAGTAGATTTTTACATGCCGAGTTGCCAGCTCTGATGCACAACCTTCAATGAAGGTACGCCCATTCACGCATGTCTCCACACAGAAGACGCTCTAGCTGAGAATCAAACAGGACAACGTCTTACTGTGAGGCGGCAATGCTACCGCAGCACCGTCTACTTCAATTCCTGATAAAACCTAAACGGGGCAAATGGTGAGGTAAATAACCTACAAAAAATGAGGCCTTCAGAACTTTTTTTTTCAGACCGATTCATAAATGTAATGTCTGTCCTACTTCACATGTAAAGTCTTTCCTTCAATCCAAAATAAGTTTTTATATCTGCTGTGTACGATTACCTTTCCCAAAATGTATACACAGACGCAACGCTAACTAGCACAAGGTCAAAACAAGAGTAATACTCAACAACTATACAAACTGCAGTCAAATATACACAGCTTAAGAAGGTTTGTTCCTATTACTGTGGATATTTTTGTATGTGGCATCCGTACTGTTTTCACACACATACACACTTGCATGTGCATATACACAAACACATATGAGTGACTGCACACAAGTAAACACATGCACACACACACACACATACACACACATACACACACACATACACACACACACACATATATATATATATATATATAGACCCACCTCAGAACCTTGAAAGCTCAAAATCTCGAACTTCAAAAGGCTGAGTCCAAAATCTCGAAAATTCAAAATACTGAAAACTCAAAATAATGAACAGGACACCAACACTTACTATATAATACAGCACAAGTACATACAGAAACAAATAAAAGACAAACCATATTAATCTACTCCAACTATAAGCATGGGTCAAGCTCCCCAGCACCCCCCATATGGGGGCTGCGACATCCACATCCCCTGCTACTTAAATATATCATCTCCAAGATCACACTTCACTGCACTAAGATGAGTTATGTTGTAGTATAGTACATTAAAAGGTAACATGACTAAGGTTACAACAGGCAGTCATGAAACATGTAATGGTATGTTTGCCATTTTCTTCTGTGGAGTGCGATCTCAGAATTGATATATTTAAGTAGCAGGGGGGCACCTCCATATGCGGGGTGCATGGGGGCTTGCTCCCTGCTTATAGCTGGAGAAGAGTAATATGTTTATGTATATAGTTGTGCTGGAATATAGTAAGTGTTGGTGTCCTGTGTTTTTTCGATATTATCAGATTCAGTATTTTGAGTTTTCAGTATTTTGAACTTTCGAGATTTTGGACTCAGTCTTTTGAAATTCGAGATCTTGAGCTTTTGAGATTCTGAAGTGGACCCATATATAGATATAGATATAGATAGATACAGATATATATATATATATATATATATATATATATATATATATATATATATATATATATATATATATATATAGATATACACATATACACATACACACAGACATACACACACACACATACAAAACTACACAGGCAGGCACAGACACTCACACATACAAACCTACAACTCACACACAAACATGCATTTGCAGTTAATTAGCAAGAAAAAAAAAACATTCCACCTATACCCTATCTTTTCCAAAAGCTATTTTTAAATGTGTGCTTATAATGATTTCAGAAAAACATGTGACAATGTGAAAAGGTAGCATTATTTATGCAAGAGCAGTTACAACTCAAAAACAGAATCACCCATGCTGCCAAAAAAGGTAAAAAATTTCCCTTTAGGGCAACAAAAAAATTATTTTGTTGTCAAGACAATATGTGCTGTTTGATGAAGATTGGTATTACTGAGTCTGAAGTGTTAAGGGACAGATGATAACCATTCACAGAAACAATGCATTCCATGCAAACTTAAAGAATATGCATCCAGGTTATGCTGTCTTATCTCTAACAAATGCACAATATTACCCAAATGCTAAAACCAGTTGTGTGACTTCTGCAGAAACAAAGGGGTTTCAAAACCACATTTCAAATTATCTGCAAGCAATTAGAGTTGCAAAGTTTTTTACCCCATGAAAGACGCATAAATTGCTGAAAAACCTTTGCTCCAGCACTTGCAAAAAAAAAATGGCAGGGGTTGCAAAGAAATCAATGGATTGTGACAACAACGTGTATGCTTAAATGATACCTAACCTTAAAAGCAGAAATTAGCAACAATCTGAAAATCAACCATCCATCCAAAACCCATTTTTCCACATAAGGTCAGGGTGCCACTTCAACAGTGACAATCAGCAAGAGTGAAGAAATTACACTGCTGGGTGGTTACCTTGTCATGGTAGTTCTTCCACATCACTACACCTATGGCCAATTTAGTGTGTCCAATCTACCTACTACATGTCTTTAGAATGTGGGAGGAAGCCCACACAAACACAGGGAAGACATGCAGTCTCCTCACAAAAGGTACCTCATCTGAGACTTGAACCTAGGAACTTCTTGCTGTGAGGTAACAGCACTATCCACTGCACTTCTGTGCCACAAAAATATTAAGACAAATTAACTGATGCTACTAGACAAAAGTTAAGTATTAATGCAGTCAGCTCTGTCCTATCAGAATTATGCAGACTTCTTCCTGCTGATCCTACTTATTTGATGTGATTTTGAAGGAGCAAGCTGTTTTTATAATTCTGTAACTTGCCCTAGTTGGATGCTTTTCTAAACAGGAGAATAAATGTTCAACTATTGCATTATTTGTAATTTCATTTATTTAACGGGAAAGTCCGACTTGGAACAAAGCCAATTTTCAGCAGCAGCCAGGGGAGAAATGTTCAAAACATGTCTTTGTAATATGGGAGGAAAGTGGAGCACCCAGAAGAAACCCACACGAACTGAGGGAAGACATGCAGACTCTGCACAGAAGGCACCCCTGCTGAGAATCGAACTGGGGAGCCTCTTGCTGTAAGGCGACAACGCAACTGCTGCACCACTGTGCCACTCATGTTATGTTTATTTTCATCACCTCCAAGTGCTTGTATTTTTTTAACCCTTTATTAGTCCAATGTTTTGAAATTAATCCCATAATGACATGCCACCAACAGCAATGTGAGGTGTGCCCACTGAAATGTGCTGTGCTTTCCTATTAAAGTTCATTTTAAAGCTTGGCCATTTGGGCAACAACCCATTGAATTCCTTACGTTACATTTTCTAAATAAATTGTTTACCTTTATTTCCATTGAAATATTTTTAAAATGAAACGCCATGTGCTCCAATGAGAAACCTTCTTGTGATGTCCTTGGTGATATGTCATTATGTACTAAATGTGTTTATATAAAATTTGGAAAGGATAGTGCAAACTTACAGGGGACATGCAAATGTGGGCATTTTTCTTTAAATACTTTTGTATATTGAACTTGTTATATGTTTACTTGATTTTTGTTTACCTGACAAGTTTATGAACCAACTGTCCACTTTGGGTCACAACCAAGAACAGCATTAGCCATTAATAAACAAATGCATGAATAACAGATTATACCAATTACACAACAAATTTAATTAGAAGATACTTATTTTTTTTTTGTCTGCTAGCCAGGCAAGCTAAAGGATCAAAAGTTTTTTTTTCAGCCAAAACCTGGACAAACAAGTAATATACAGATTGTGGATTAAAACTATTACATTCACATTTAACAATGTAAAAATGTCTAGTAAACATAAATGGGAGACAGTTGTTCAGTGAATGCTAAAGCCGCAAAGTAAATTCACTGAAACTACTTTGGCAACAATGGAGTTTGCATTTAACTCCACTGCTGTACGACCGTTGAGTTGATATATATAAGTATGAGGGGTGGTGTGTGTGTGTGTGTGTGTGTGTGTGTGTGTGTGTGTGTGTGTGTGTGTGTGTGTGTGTGTGTAAACCTAGTCTGAAGTTTGTTGAAAGTGGCTCTCAGCAACCTATTTTCCACTTGCTGAAAGTTCCTTTGGAAGATCTACATGATTCCCATCAATGTTGATCCAACACATTTAAATATTATAAATCTTAAACACAATGTGGTACTGTTATGTAACTGATGACACAACATAAACATCTCACTAAAGAGTCTTAACAATTTCTGTTATTTACCTATAATTGTTGACTGGGTGGTCCAACAAGGCAAGAAGCCATTTACAATGAAGATTCAGGGAGAAAAGCACTACACATCCAAAATTTAGTAAATATAAAGCCCACTATATAAATATAATCTCAACAAACATAGATGGAGTGTTGTGGCAATTAATGTGACATGTACAGGTAAGCAACAGTCAAAGAAATTTATTTATGCAATCTTTCCATACTGTCAAGTCTAATTTATTTTTTTCTGCATGACTCAATATTGGATTTAAGCAAAATTGAAAGTAGAAAATTATCCATTTTGTAACACTGAAAATAGACACATATTTCTGATATTATTATGCAATTAATATCAGATGTGTTGAAATAATGGGCAGAAAAAGAATGGATATGAGTAAACTAAGTAGGGAGTAGGGCAGGAAACTAAAGGGGGGCAGGAGGGCATCAGACATTGTAAATCTTAATCATGGTATAAAGCTGCAAAGTAAAACACTTAAAATTAGCTGTAAGTGCCTCATTGAAATAATTAGACATGCCATTAAATCAAGAAGCTGTTGCAACTCAGTGAGGGGTCATAGTGAGGGATGAAAGGTTAGGGATGCAGGAAAACAGAAAGAGAAGAAGGCTGTCAGATAATATAATAGTTCTGGTGGTGAGCATAGCTCCAACAATATGCAAGAGCTGTAGGGTTAAGTGTTGCTGCTTCACGCGATTCAGGGGTTTGATTCTGGCCTTAATTTATGACTAAGCAGAGTTCTGATATTTATCCTCTTATGTGAGTTTCCTTCATGTTTTTTTTACATAACCATGCTGTTTAAGGTGCCTAACTACTCTGAATTGTGTCCCCGCTTGCATCTTTGTGATTATTGTGTTGTGATGGAGTCTTCTACCACATACGATATACCTTGGCTTCTGCCTGTTGCTTCTGCAAGAGGCTTCAACTTAACATAATACTGAATTGATTAAAGAAGTAATGTATAATGAAAGGATGAATCTTAGAGTCGTGCACTGAAGCTGAAGCTGTGCCAAGAAATGATTTGCAGTCACAGAAATAAGCAGCAAACTGATAAATAATCCAGCACTTGCCAGTCTTGCAGATTAAGGTTTCGAAAGATTAGGATGAATTGGCTATTATAATAATTAATAATAAAATAACAAACAATGACTAATATCTTACTCATGAATTTGTAATAATCACAAAATATAACTTCTGAATTAGAATTTTGACTAACAGTTAAAATATCATTGACCTTTTCTTTTTAATTTTACTAAGTTTATTTTTATTGTATTGTATTTACTGGACAAAAAGAAAGAAATCTAGCAAATTAATTACAGATGATTGCACCTAAACAACAATACTTAACAGAAAGTCATAGGTGACAGGATTCACTGTGGTCAATCTGCCTTACTAATTTGCTAATAGAATTTTTGATTGACTTATCCATGAAATAAAATTACACTGAATGGCATTTATTTTCAATGGCAACAGCAAAGTGTGTATGTTTTAGTGAAGTGTAGTGAGC
Source organism: Protopterus annectens (assembly GCF_019279795.1). Classification (NCBI taxonomy): domain Eukaryota; kingdom Metazoa; phylum Chordata; order Ceratodontiformes; family Protopteridae; genus Protopterus; species Protopterus annectens. The sequence continues at coordinate 966,919,073 of NC_056737.1, forward strand.
ACCTCTAAACACTTATTTTAAAACATGTGATATATATTTTTATACAACCTAACAGCTGAAGTTTTTGCTGTTGTTTAAATTCAAGGTCGGTAAACAATTGACATTACCTTTTATGTTAGTAAACAGCAGGGGAAATATGGCAGTAGTTTGATTTTTCCAGTGAAAATTGCACAGGAACACTCACATGACCTCATGCCATTATAATTGGCCCTTGTTTTGGAGATGACAGTTTGTGACCTGGAAATGGAGCTTGATTAACCAATCAGAAAAGCAACTTATACTTTTTTTTTCAAAAAAAAGTAGATATATGTGATAAACTGCAACACAATTTTTAGCATAGAAAGCAACAACAGTTAGATGGAAAATTCAAAAATATAGTTTGTAAGCAGTTATACAGAACTATGTTTTATACAGAACTGTGTTTTATACTGTAGGGTAGAAAGAAGCAGTTTTCTAAAGAAAGAACCTTCATCTGTATAAGGCATGCATTTTTTCCTTGTTAACAGGAAATCTCATATACATACCTCTAAACTATCCACATTTTTGCAGAATGCCCAGATTTTTTCCTCATATGTTTGGTCTGTTTCTCATAAAATTGTGGTTTTCTGGAAAAATCAATGGCAAATCATTAAGGACTGAAGTCAGAAAATAATGGCAGACATTTCAGTTTCAGACTTCGTATCCTTCAGAAAATTCATGCTAATGCAAAACCTGTTATTCTATCAACTTTCTAGGTTTGTAAGACCAATATTTAAAGTGTCCCTAATTTTGGGCCTTTGTGTCACCATTATCTGTGGCTTTGTGCAGATTTCTTGCTCTAGTAGGTTGAGAGGTATGCCCATATATACAGCTTGGGTGGTCTACTTTACATTCAAATCTTAAGAAGAAAGATAATTAGTGTTTAAGCATGAATGTGAATGTGCTCAGCGCTGAGAAAACACTAGGGTCATCAGTCCACTCCATCCTGCAAGTGCTGGTGATTTATATTTTATTAGCATCTTTCTCCCCATTCTTCACTGTTATAAAACAAACGGCATTACTCCGGATCTACACCTAACTACCTGGATACTTCCAGCATCCAGAATTATAAACCTAAATGGAAACAGGTACATGGCAGGCTGCTTAGCTGTCTCTCGTTCTCTCTCTCTCTCACTCTGTCTCTCTCTCTCTCTCCCTCTCCACATGGAGTACCATTTAATCAAAATAAAGCCAGCCAAAAAAAAAAAAAATCATTAGACGAAGATAAAACACTAATACAAGTGTTTTTGTTTGGGAGAAGCTCTACTACTACATTCCTTTCTAAAACTCAAAATACAGTAACTCCAAGGTCATACAATCTTAAGGATAAAGGTACGCATATTTATAACAGACACTGGGTAACCTAATATTTATCATGCTCAGTATTTGCAATAACAGTGTCCACTAACTTCCATTTGGACAAACTGCGCAGACTGAAAGTAACGTCAATGAATGGCTAAGTTGCTGATCCTAATGAAAATGCATTAATTTAGCAAAACAACTATGAGGGGAATGTCTCAATTTCCAAAGCCACTCTTCATAAAGACACACACACACACACACACACACACACACACACACACACACACACACACACACACACACGCACACTCACATGAGCACTCGTAGATAGGAATGCTGCTTTATAGTGGTGGGGTCACTGTGCCAGTAGTGAAACACGCACATTCAGAATGCAAAGTTTGCCTGTTCTGTGGGATTAGCCAGCTATCAACTAAAATATATACATTCATAAATAAAGCAAATAAAAATAACCACATTATCTTCAGAATAAATGAAAAACTGGTTCTCTGTTGCTGCATGCAGTTCTAAAACTGTCTTCACTCAGCAATGATTATGAAAAGAGAGCATCATTTTCAGCAACAGTATTAGTCAGCCAATATGTCACACCCCTGCTTTTTGTAATACAGTTTATAATTCATGAAGAGCCACAGAACATGTACATTGCCACCCCATGACTACACCGAATATGATATAGCCACTCTACGACTGCACCCATGTGCCATTCCTGTGAATCATCATGTCTGGCCTGTATACACTCAATAGTAATGAAAGAGGTAGAACAAACCAGTGACATCAGCTGAAATAACTGCACAGAATTTATTTCTGTATCACAGGCAGTGATTCCAGAAACGCTGAATGCATTAGGAAAATCAAAGAACAGCACATCAAAGAAGCCCAGCTAGTAGAGCTTACTACAGTCTAAGTATAGAAAAATATTATTAAGTGCTATAAACTACTTACAACACTAACTTACTGTGAAGAATACGAGTACACTGTTAAACAAATACTATACCTATAGTTAAGCAGCCCCCAACAGCAGTACATTGTCTGATAAACATGACTAGAACAAATACTATGGTAATTCTTCCTAGTTATAGAAACAATGTCTGCATCACAAAGTCAATTTTTCCTGTGTTGTAGACACGCGCTTGGGTTTTTACTGGAAGGATGCCCGTATTTTGTTTGGCTGCTGTTCACACACTGCTTTGGCAGACTTTCCTTGGATGGCTTACAGGGAATATCACTCCTGCATACAGTAGCATAGTCATGTGTGCTATCCCAGCCAGGCACTTCCTTAAAAAGCAAACTAAGTGAGTTAGGCTGAAGTCTACAAAAAGACAGAGCTGGTTAAGTAGCCCACATCCTTTCTCTTGTCAGGACCAGCATTTGCAAGCTGAAGGTAACTGGCTTACATCAAAGGAGGACCGGTTACCTTCATTAGCACACAGAAAACAGCAACAGGCAAGTGCATTTGACTTTTGCTGCAGTTCAGTAGTTCTGTGAAGTGACCTTCACTTGATTTTAGCTGTACCAGGAATAGCAGTAACACCTTATGCTAAAGGTGTACATGTTGTGAACTGCATACATCCTGAGACGGACTACACTGTTAATTATTCTAGAGTAAATTATAGCAACATTTAATGAGTCTCTTTTTGTTAATTTTCCATACTGATATTTCCATAAATCTTTATGTTTTAGAGTGGCAGTGTATTGCCACACACACACACACACACACACACACACACACACACACACACACACACACTCACAGTTTACTATAATTTCCCCGATTTGACTTCAGTCGATTTTTACTAGTGCAAAATGGCACTTTCTCACTATGTAAAAATCGAATGTCATAATGTTGAAACCTGCAACAGCAAATGCAAAACAGCATTCACTGTTGTGAGTTTCGATAGTGTGATGCAGACCACACTATAGTGGGGATCAGAAAATGTACCCTTCCCCTCACTGTAGTGTGATCCTGGAGTTTGTATATATTAGTAGCAGGGGGTGTGGGGGTGCAGGGGTGCTCATTGTTAACTGTGCAACACGAGGTTTCCGGAGGTGTGGTAACTGTTTGAAAATGTCGAAGTCACCACACTTTGAGATTTTTTAGTTTGTTAAATTGAATTTCGCGGTTTTGGTTCAGAATAACTGTGATTCGCTGTTGTGCAATCCGGTTAAATGATAGTAAACCCCCACACACACACACACACATATATATATATATATATATATATATATATATATATATATATGTATATATGTATATATATATATATATATATATATGGTTTACTTTTATGCATAATGCACATGTGTGAAAGTAAAAAGACTGAAAGGACGTTTCCAGTTTTTGCATAGTCGAAAAAAAAATGCATCAAATGTGCAATGAGCAAATGCACAGTGACATTCACTCATTGCAGATTCGGCATTTTGGGTGCGGATTGCACTATAGTGGAGATCGGGAAATGGACCCTTTCCCCACTGTAGTGCGATCTCGGAGTTAGAATATTAAAGTAGGGGGGTGTGGGGGGTGCAGGGGTCTTGCCCCCATTGCATTACATTGTGTGTTTGACATTGGAGTTCGAAACTCAGCGAATCTGCTGTTTGATTTGCTGAGTTTTGAACTTCGGTGATGTTTGACATCCAGAATTCAGCATTTCGGTTCGTCCAATGGGCCGTTCGACAACATGATTTTCAAAATTTCAAAGGTAAACCAAATACATATACATATATATATATATATACATATACTGCACTTTATTTATCTGAGATATTTATTTCAAAATCTATCTCTCTATCTCTGTTTTGAAAAACGTTAATTTTAATTTGGTCAGAAAGACCACACAGTTAAAAGATTTAACAAACAATATCAAGGAAATTCCAGTGTACAATATGTGAATAAGTCCCCTAAAGCCCAGCAGCCTGCAATTGTCAAGTTTTCCTCATCACAAAATGCTTTTCTTTACTTATGGTATGACCACAGAATGCTACATATAGAGAAAACTCTTTTTCCTGTCTGTTCTTGATTCTGCAGTCTCTCTACATGTTATCATACAGATGTACCTTTCAAACCTAACACTGAATGACTCTCACTACTGGATTAAGTTGGAACCTGTCCCTCATAGAAGTATATTATTTCTGCCTAGCCACCCATATCCACTTTTCTGATTATAATTCACTCTTTCGTCGACATACTGGCACAGGTAACACTTCTGATACTAGCCCTGTTGTCTACCAGTTCAGGTGCCTCTAGTAAGAGGCCATTAGCACCTCAGCACATCACAGCCCACATAAGGCCCTCCCCTTGGTTACCACCCTGCACAGAACTTCTCATGTTTTACAAACTATACAGTCTAATTACGCTGATCTAATGACACTTGTTTGTCTTGCTAAGACAACTAACCCCATTTGTGACTGACATTTCAGCCACCAAATCCTGTCCTCTGTACCTACACTACCTCATCTCTCCTGATTTGCTTCTCACCACATCACTACCGCCTGCTAGTTGCACTCTTTCTTGCTTCAGCTGTACCACACCATCCCTCCTCACACTCTCCATTCTAGCTGCCTCTGTTCCTGTGTTGTACCTAATCTCTTTCCTATCCAGCTGTACCCGATCCCTTTCCTATCCTGCTCTACCCAATCCCATTCTTATCCTGCTGTACTTGATCCCTTTCCTATCTTGCTGTAGATGATCCCGTTCCTACCCTGCTGTACCCAATCCCATTCCTAGCCTGCTGTACCCAATCCCCTTCCTATCCTGCTGTACCCAATCCCATTCCTATCCTGCTGTACCCAATCCCCTTCCTATCCTGCTGTACTCAATCCCATTCCAATCTTGCTGTACATGATCCAATCCCTGTCCTGCTGTACCTGATCTCATTCCTATCCTGTTCGTACTTTTTTTGCCAGTTATCCCCACTACTGTTCATTCCTGGCTGTTTCTTCTCTTGTTTCCTTCAGTACCTTCCCCCTCGTCCTTCAGCTGCCTGCCACTCATGTCCTCCTCTTTCACCACCTGCTGTTGATCCCTCCTTTGCTGTTTCACCAGAGTAAGGAATAATTTTATGTCCATACCCCATTCTTTCTCCAAACTCAATATTTTCCTATCTCCTTCTCCCTATTTTACAAATTTTTCCTCCCTCCTACCTCAGGCTCATTACCCTAGCAATTGTGTCTCCCACAATGTGCATGTCCTCTACTCTTTCTAGGCTACATTTGCTTGGCTTCTGTTCCTGTGGGATGTTTTTCCCTACCCCCTTTCTGCAGCTGAGCACATGCACCTGTCCAGTTCTCAGTGGTACTATAGCACTGCACGTCATCACTGGCTCTGCCTCTCCTTTATCACTCATCACCTCTGCTTGTCTCTGCCCCCACTCCTTGGCTTCCTTCTTCTTCTTGTCATTTATTTTTTCACTGACCCTCCTCCCCTTCATCCTTTCTAAACATCCTTATAGTCCTAATCATCTAATTCCCTTCACTGTTTTCCTGTCTGCTGCCTCATTTGCCTGCATGGCCTATCAACATCCTACCTTTTTCCAGCAGTCCTATCTCCCGGCTTCTCAGCTGCGGTCAATTTTTTCATAAATGTATAATAATGTCATACACATATATATATATATATATATATATATATATATATATATATATATATATGGTTTACATTCATTTACCCAAATTGCACTTGGTCAGATCCACTTTGTACGAAGTCTGAAATACGAATATTGAAAATGTCAAATACCAATGTGTCCAACTGACAAATCTCGCCCCCTTCTTGGTCCATGTTAATGCTTGTTCCTAGATTCAGAACAATAGGGAGTTTTGAATTTGGGATTTATTACAGGCTTACCAGAATTCGGCATTTCAAATTTTCGCTGAAGCATTGTGAGATTATGAGATCACTTAACAGAGTGTAATTCAGGTAAATTAATGTAATATGATACACACATATGTGTGTGTATGTATGCATGTATATATATATATATATATATATATATATGCAAAACTGGGAGAGATGTAAATCAGATACAGAAGGGTATATACACATACACACAAACACACACGCACTCACACACAAATAGCATTTGGTTCCTTTTACAATAAAGCTGGGGAATCTTGGACCCAACAGTTTCGTTTTTCAACTTATTTATAAAGCCAAATTCACAACTGTGCCCGATAATCCCATAAATAGCAGTAGCATTTTATTTATATAGAAGGCCAAACAATCTACTTCTGTTCCATACTTTCCTAAAAGTAAACTGCATGGATAGCAGCTGTTGTTCACATAATGATAAGAATCAGATGTGAGTGGGGAGTGTGGGCAGATGGAGATAAAGCAGCCCAAAATGAGAGTTCTCTTAAACATCATGAACCTCAGATAGCAGTCCCTAGTTCAATTAACCCAAAATCTAAGTGCAATATTATTGGATGGTGCAGTGGTAGCATTATTGCCTCCTAACAAGAGGATCTCCAGTTCAATTCTCAGCTGGGGTGCCTTCTGTGTAGAGTGTGCATGTCCTCCCAGCATTTGTGTGGGTTTCCTCCCATGTTAGAAAGACATACATCTGGAGCATTTTCTCCTCAGGCCTCCACTGAAAATTTGTTTCATTCCAAGTCGGACTTTCCCGGTTAATAAATAAAATTATTCATACCCTGAATTGCTGTATGTACATTTAACTCTGTTGGTGAGGGATCTTCCATTTCTTTTCAATTTTATTTTTCTTTGTGCTGTAAAATCACCCAGTAATTAAATGACCTATTCAGCATTCCACAGCATAGATGTGAAAACAGGGGAAACGAGCCCAGTTTTGAATGATTTGTAGGGTTCAGACTTATGAGACTGATAACTCTTTTGAGATAAAATTAATAAAGCAAAAAAAATGAACTCACATTATTAAAAAAAACAGTGTTTTAGTGTGTATGTCCTGTTGATTTCTGCTTGACACCTACTTAGGATACATAATAATACACATGTATTCCTCAAACATGCCCACACTTCAATATGGAACCTACTTAGGATACATAATAATACAATGTATTCCTCAAACATGCCCACACTTCAGTATGGTACCTACTTAGGATACATATTAATACAATGTATTCCTCAAACATGCCCACACATCATTATGGATAAGGAAGTACTGCTCTGCTGCCTGTTAAAAGTGCTCCACCTATGGTAACAAACTGTCAATAGTCTCAGAATTGAAAGGTCTCATGACAACAAAGCACCTGTTTACATCAAGCCATCTTAGGCCCTTGGTCCTTCCCAGGACGTAGCATTGAATTCTTGGTTTAAATGGTTGAGTATGCTTCTTTTTTTCTTTTTTTGCCTGCAGAACCTGAAATAGTTTCCTGGCAGGAAGCAGTTCTTCAGGAGCAAATTTCACACTACATTTTCTAATTCTTTACCACTTTGGAGAGGTAGTGATTTCACCCTTCTGAAACTCCCTCATCAAGGCTGTCTTTTACCTCACACTTCTCTTTCAGTCCTTCACAAAGGTTTCATTACCTTTTCTGCTAATCAGAAAGCCCTGCAAATACACAATTAACATGTAATTATAAAACAGATTAAAATAGCTTTCAGAAGAAGAAGAGAGTGTAATTAAGTAGAAAAAGCCTTCAATAAGTTCTTGATTTAACCCATTGTCAGAACATGGCTCTGGTTGATACACAGTAGCAGGCAAATCTGCAAGGCCAAGTGTTCAAATGAAATAATATAAGTGCATCCATCCTTACACTGAACAATGACCCTTGAGATTCTTAAAGACCTTATTTAGACAAATTACTTCTACATTCTTTGACCTATTCCTTATAAAATCCAACTGTTTCCTTAAAGCATTTATTACATTTTGCCTTCTGTTGTGCACCCAAACTACTGCAACTGTACAAACAAAAAACACTTGATCCTGCTGATTTGAAAGCTGCAGGTGTGCTGTTATTTATTACATTAAGTCATTCGTTAACTGGATATGAGCTACAAGGCAGAAGTGCTTCTTTCCACAGGTGGCCCAACAACAGCAGTCTGCTTAAGTCTCACAGTATGCTTGTGGTCACTTTGGGAATTGACCACAAAAAGCTCGTCAATAGCTAAACACTGTCAGTTGTGACAAGTCCCTTAAGAATGGTCATCCATCCTTTTTGATAATACACATAAGCACACAAGCATGCATGTGCACAAACATACACATATAAACAAGTATGCATGTGCACAAACACACACAGACACACACACACACACAAAGATATATCTAAAGCAGGACTGGCACATTTATAGAAAATGTTGCTTTCACACAGTCATGTTGGTACTAAAAGCTGCATAAATGTCTGTGATGTTCAGTGTTCTAGCCCTGTACTTCATTAAAACCTGTCACTGTCGGGTGAAACCTGTCACTGTTGGGTGAAGATGTCTGTACTGCAGCAGTTCAACCCTTTAAATGATCTGTAGATCATTTTAGGTCACCCTCGCTGTAACAGATCTTCCTAGCTGATTTAAAACCACATTGTATTAGCAAGCTCATCTTTAAACTGTGTTCCATCTACATCACACAATAATAACTCACACACACCTCCATTTCACTGACAGAACTACATTTTAAGGTACTTCTAAAGCTTTCCATAAAGTAAAAAGTTTTTGAGTTACAGTGCCCTTTGTGTTCTTGATGAAACACCTTATATGTTGTTCCTACGCGTTAACTGTATTTGTTCACAAAACGGGAAGGAACTGGGAAAAGCACAGTATCTAAATCAGGTACACTTAATGAAAAGTAAGACTCCTTGTGTTTTTGGTATTTGTGGTGCGCTGGACTAGAACAAGGAACATAGTCTGATCAGCAGTTTTAAGATCAGACACAGTGCCTGCAGCTGTGCACAGCCCTATGCACAAGTGACAGTCTGCATCGACAATTATGGAAATACAAACAGGGTTCATCAGACAAAAGTGAAAATCTAAGGTGATTATAATGGCACCAGAGGTGAAGCTTTCACCTTCATCCATAGAAAATGTCCTTGAAACCTAGAAGAGATGATAATAGCAATGGTACAGTGAAGCTACAAATGAGGTTTGGTAACAAACCAAGTTGCCCTGGAAATATTATGGTTGTTTATTATTGAGGACATAAGTCACTTAACCATGTCACACTTTCAGCTACAGGAATTGTGAGTTAAGGAGAGGAACATAATCAGTTCAGCTCAGGGTTGTTGTTCATTTCTTTCCCTACGCTGCAGGCTAGCATAGTTTTGGGTACTGGCTGGTTCCACCAGAGGCTGATAGTGTGCCACTGATTGATGCAAATATGGATACGTCACATTTCTTTGCTTTGTGGCTTGATGTTCCTTTTTAATAGGCAGTGGTCTAGTAGTAGGGCTTTTGCTTTGCTGTATTAAAAATGGGAAAAGCGGGAGTACATGGTTCTGGGCCTTGAAGTAAGGTGAGTTTTGTAACAGGTTCATGTTTTGGTTCATGGTTCTGTGCTTTGAGGTAGAGGGAGTTTTGTAGCATGTCAATATTTTGGGGGCTTGTGTCATAGCAGTGTGGGTGGTAGAGGCTACTCACTTAAGACTGAGGTTAGCAAGTCATGACAGACTTTGCGGGATACTGGTGTTACACTATGATATATTTGTAAGGGGTTGTTGTGTATTCTAGCTGCAGTACCTGACAGGTTTATTTTGGCAGAAGTAGGTTGGTAGCAGGGGTAAGATAGAGGACTTAGAGACACAAGGGGCAGCGTTTTGACTTTCACAGGGTGAATTGGCTTGGTTAAAAGAGTCCAGCAGAGACAGTTAGCTCAGGGCTACTTTATGTACCCATGCCCAGGTTTCCTCTAGCTGCATTGTCGGAAACCTTTATTACAATACGTTTCAGAGGGGGGATGGCTACTGGGACCTGGGACTCCCCTTTGGTTGGGGTTTTTTTGTTTTACCCTTGATACCTTTATGCACAGTTTTGCTTTAAAGTTTAACAGTTTTCCCTTTCTTTTGCAGGTGAGAAGCACAGCAGGTGTACTGGTCAATGACCTAGAGGAATCAAACCCAGAGAGTGATGCAGGCAGTTACAGTGGAGGCTCCCTGGCCACAAAAGTGGTGCATGATGAGGTCACAGATGGGGGAGTGCACAGTGTGCAACATGCAGTGGCTTAAGGATGTGGATTTGAAAGGTAAGGGAGTCTGCAGGGGTGGAGGCCTGTTGTCAGAGAGGCAAACAATAAGGTCACAGGTTATCTGACTTTATTCAGTTTTGTTAAGGCATATCAGTGTTGGTGCAACCTGGGTAGTGTAGGGGTAGGCAAGGAGGAGATATGTTGGAGGGCCGGGTAAAGCAAAGTTGGGGATTGCTTATAGTGCAAGGCTACACATGGGAAATGAGTTTGTAGGGAAAGCTAAAGGCAATCAGCGGATTAAGGCTGTTCAACTTTTGGGACTTCCAGAGTTGCATGTCATTCAGTTTTCTTGGGTTACACATTGGTGCTCTGTTATAACAGGGTGGCACCTTTTGGTGCATTTCAGAAGGATTGCCTTTTAGCAGATGGTTTGATTTATTCATTTGAGGGTTGCATTAGCTTACACATGTGAGGGAAGGAGTTGGTGGGGGGAATAATATGGGGGGTTGGTTGTGGCTGGATAGGGTAAAGCATTGCCAGACTAGTTGCTTGTGTGGCGGCTGCCTTTGGGAAGGAATTTGATGGGGAGAAATTTAATTGTCAGGTGGAAACAAGGGATGGCATTTCAGGTGGACAAGCAGGATTTCTTTGAGAATAGTATAGTTGCACGGGTGATTCGGAAGGACAACTGGGAGGATGTTGAATATCTGGACTTTAATCTATGAACCGATGCATTTTGGTACAAGGTAAGTTCATAGTGGTGACTAAGGTTGTCACATCTTGTGTGTCAAGAGGAATTACAGTTTTCTTTGTTTTGCAGATTGCAATGGGGTCGCAGATGGTAGAAGTGCAGAGTGGCAGCAGTTAGTGGATCAACTGATGGCCAGAGTGAAGGAAGCCGGTTGCAGTGGAAGTCACAGTCGGCACAGTGGTGTATATCGAGGCTGAGATGGCAGTGAACAGAGTACTGGTCAGCGGCAGGAATGAGGTACAATTGCAAGGTAATGGATTTTGCTGGGGGTGCTTTTGGTGGCTGGAGTGGAGCCCAGTGCAGTCACTGGTAATCCCCTTTGTTGGGGTCATTAAGGCAAGTTAGAGCTCAATGTCCAAGTAGCATGGGAGCTGATTATTGCATTGGAATGTGGGGCAAGTTAGTTAGAGGTAGGTGGGGGGCCAGGGTAACACTGTTGGGGACGGATTATGGGGCATGGGGAGTCCAGAGGAGGAGTAGAGTCACAATATTCATAGGAGCACAGGAACTTATTAGGCTAAAGCCCTATGGCTCTTGCAAGCCAGCTGAGTCCAACCCTTACTTTCACGTACTTGGAATCTTCTGGTGATTATAGTTACTTATTCAGTTGTTTAAACTGTATTTGGGGGAAGGGCCTGTGGTGGGTTGTTCTTTGACAGGATGCCAGAGTTTGTTCCAAATGTGGGGTATCTTTGGGGTGACAAATTTGTCCCTTGAGTAGGTAGTGTGAGTGCCATTTGGTAATGAGTGAATTGGGGGTGTTTAAGGTTGGGCACGTAGAGTACTTCATTGCTGGGCTTAGGCGAGTTTTCAGGAACTGTGTCAAGGGGTTCTGGTTTTCTGGTACTTAGCATCAGGTCATTAAAGTTTGGAGTTAGATTATTCCCTGCAATGATCAGGTTACTGCACATCCAGAGCTGTGTATTTTGTTGGGCTAAGGTGATATGCTATATTTGACAGGGTCTTGCGTTCGTCACTTGCTAAGGGTTTTTCTTTGATTGAGGCAGATTTGTGTTCAAGGGGTTATAGTTCTGTGGCTCTTGTTATGACTATAGGTTATCATTCCGAATAGGTCGAGCCATGTTTAGTGGCTTGAAGGAAGCAGACTAAAAGGGAATGTATGCTCTTGGAGCGGTTGTTCTGGTGGTACAGTGGGGTCATGGTTAATCCTGCTTTATTTAGTTTCATTACGGCGTCTTTCAGTGCTAGTATGTCATGGAGTGGGGTTGATGACGGGGTTCTAATGTACTTTACAGATGATGGGTACAAAGAATGATGTTTGGCTTAACCCTTCCCTTTATGGGAGGTAGTTGGTTGAACAATCTTGGGTTGAAGGGAGGGGGAACAGCCTGGTCAGGCTGGTTGGATGAGAAGAGGGACAGGCTTGCCCTCTTTTGTTCCCCCTCTGGGGTCTGGATGTTCATTTCAAGGATTTGGGGAAAGGAAAATTAGCAGCTGGAGGACGTTTGCTGAATAGATAAGCAAATGGAGGTAAGGATGCTGCTTATTTGGTGGAAGGTAATTCAATGAGTGGTGTATGAAGTGAGATGGGACGCTGCTTCATAACTAAAGTAAGTTGGATGGTAATTCAATAAATGGGATATGAAGTGAGTCTTGGATGCTGCTTCATAAGTAAAGAAAGTGAGCAAAGGTATAGACGCTGCTTACTGGGACAGGGTGAGTAGGTACGCTGTCCTGATTAACATTACAAGGATGTTTATGCTGTGTTTGGAACCAACTATATTGTGTCTAGTTGTAATTAATAATTTTGGTGATCAAAGCTAAAGGTAGTTAAATGTCATTTGATGTGATGTGTTGATTGAAGGGGACCGAGACAATTGTACACAACACAAAAATAAATGACATTCTGAAAGCAGCTTTACATTAAGGTTCACATTACAATTTCTAAAACAGAATACGATGGGAAGTTCCTTTAAAAATCAAATGGTCTTCACATTCTGTATTTTCATTATTTTAATTTTCATTCAGTTTTTAGAATAATTAAAGTAAGATACTGACCTATGTTTAATAAAAGTATGGTGTCGGAGGGAGGATATGCATGTTTTCTGACTGAAAACTGAGTGCTAAGTGCTTTACTGGACTACTTTAATTTTTATGAGATTATTCTTACATTTGCTTTACAGAAGAGAAGGAAACATGGAAATCTGAGTGGTGCTGTTAATCATATGTCAAATTAATGACCTGGAAAAACTTGTCATGATTATTACCAGCGCTGTGCAAGTCAGTCCAAAGGTGTAGCATTAAAAGAGGGAACACTTGAAGAAAGCCTAGGGGTTGCTATGCTCACAGCTCTGTGTTTCTAGCCATGGGACCACTCATCTTCCAAGTGTTCAGCATCACTAAGGACAACTGTGACTGCAGAGAACTGAAATGAAGCTGTGCTAATATAAGTGAAACAGTGAATATGCACATATACTCCTGCACAAACACATACTACAATCCATAGAACCCTACAGAGCTGTAAACTATGAAAATAAAATTTCCACAGAAAGATTTCCAACTGTTTTACTGTACAGGAAAATCTAGTTCACACCAAACAATGACTAGAGAGTGAAGAATACCATGACATGACACAGATTAAGTTTATTTTGGGTCACCCTTCTTTGAGGCTATAATGGCAACATTTACATTTGGACAAGCACAGTCATCAGAATAACAATAAACTCAATTATTTCAACATCCCTAAAATTTGTTTTAATTAGAACATTAGTATATTCATGAAAAAAAAAAAGTTGCAAAAAAAGCTACAGTGTGAGACATACTATCTTTCTTTAGTAAAGGTGGGCAAGCTGCCTGTTTTACTCCACAGTCCATCATCCTGTAGTGAAAAATGCACATGCAGTTTTTATGGGAAAACATTCAGCCCATGTCCATTCTTGAAAATCCTCTGTGAACAGATTCAGCAAATAAGTTGAAAGGTAATTCCAATAGCCAGGATAACAAAATAGACAGCGTGGAAAGAATTTACTCCAGTGAATGGAACATAGTTCAGCACAACAACATATCAAACAAGTTTTGTCATGGTGTGTGTGTGTGTGTGTGTGTGTGTGTGTGTGTGTGTGTGTGTGTGTGTGTGTGTGTGTGTGTGTGTGTGTGTGTGTGTTTTAACTTCTAAGTAATGTAGACCCCCCCCCCAAAACCCATCACTCTTGTGAGGACTCAGGACAGACCCCCCCCCCCGACATAAATACTCCATGTCAAGTGCTTTACTGGACTACTTTGATTTTTATGAGATGATTCTTACATTTGCTTGACAGGCGAGAAGGAAATAATAGACACGCACAGTGGCTGTAGCACATAGAGGTAGGTTATATTTCTCTGCATGGCTGAGTGGACAGGAGGGGAGCTTTTCAGACAGCAGAAGAGTTCTGGAAAACCCATTTGGTAAAATCATGTTTCATGAAATCATAGTGGTGTGAATCACAATGCTCCCCTGTGGGAGATAGCAGCGATAGCTTTGCCCCTGCCAACCATAGTAATGCCTGCTAACCCTAACCACAATCCTCGGTCCTTGGCCTGACACTTTACCTTAACTTACCAAAAACCCTTTTCATAACACTACCACTTTTCAATTTTTTTGCTAATCCTTCCAAGCCATTCCACAAATGTTAACTAACTAACAAGCACAATAAATAAATATTACATGCAAAAGGCAAATCAGCCTTTACCAGCAAAACTATTTTCACCATTCTAAATTAAATGCAGTTTTACTCTTCCATTGTACACAGGGCTGACAGTAGCCCGTGTAAAACTTTCATCCAGTAGTGTAATATCTTCACTAGGCACCTTAAGATAATTAAAGACCAAATGAAACAAATGTTTTAACTTCCTTACTTTATTTGGGTACACAAATCCATCAAAAATACTAAACGTTATTTATAACGTACGAGACTGTTTTACTGTCAGAAAATTATTTATTTTCCCTTTGATCATATAAATCTCATTTGCTCTGACAGTAAAATAACCAAGTTCATAACTTTAGAAATTTGGGGTTTATATGTGTGTCTGCTGCTTTAGAAAACATGCGTTTATATGCTTTTTGTATGTGTGTGTGTGTCTATGTTAGCAAATAAACTTGAGTGCAATGACACACAGTATGCATATGGGCTAGGATTTTTACAAAGAGCAGAGCAGAGACTTGCATTATGTAGACAAGCATGCATACACACACACACACACACACACACACACACACACACACACACACACACACACACACACACACAGACAGACACACACACACACACACACACACACACACACACACACACACACACACACACTCACACACACACACACACACACACACACACACACACACACACACACACACACACACACAAATGCATACACTTTATACATTTTTTTTCACATCCAGTCTCCCCTCACTTACAAAATAACTGCTCTTCTTAATTTTTGCTTTGTATGGCACCTAGGACATATTCCTGCCATCACTTGTAATCAGTGAGACCTTCCCACTACACTGCTCTTTCTTGGCTTTGTGACCTTTAAAAGGAAGCTGTAATGGGGCAGCAAATTCAGGCAAAGACACAATGTCTCAAGCAAGGCATGAATCCTTATTTTACAATCAGGTACAGTTTATATGACAGCTGACTGTAGGAACTCAGAGATGTAGCAGGAAATCTAATGGTTTACAATAAGAAATGTGGGAGTACAGTAGAGAAAGGCAGATGTTTATTTAAATAAATAAATGCAGCCAGCTTTGTCCACTGTGGAAAGGTAGACTACAATGTCACAAGTTAAAGAGGGTGAGCTGAGGGCTCTGTAAGGGCCAGTGTCTAGGAAAAAAGTATGAATACAGTGCATAATGCACAGGAATAGCCAGATAATGCAGTGTTAACGACAGTGTAAACTAAATCTGGAAC
>NC_056737.1:966945151-966975151 GCF_019279795.1 Protopterus annectens
ACTAACGATACAGGTGTGAAAAGGGCAGCAGTGGTGATTATGTCATGTTTCAGTTTATATCAGCCCAAAATAGGACTAATTACATGTTCAGAGCTCTAATCATATAAAGGTTTAACTTTGAGTTAGGAGCTGTAGAAGTCAGCTCTGCATGTCTGCAAATGTTTTAATACATGGAAAACATTGATAAATTAGCCTACTAAGATGGGCAGAACTCTATGATTAGAGGTCCATAACAGAATGCAGAGCTGTGGTTTAGTTTTAAACTCTACTTACTTTGCATGGTACACCTGTCTATAATGTTATAATGCGTGTTACGTTAGAAATGAAAGGTAGGGCCCAATACCATGCAAGTTGTAGTGTGTGTCTGTGTGTGTGTGTGTGTGTGTGTGTGTGTGTGTGTGTGTGTGTGTGTGTGTGTGTGTGTGTGTGTGTGCACATGTGCAAGTGTGTGTGTGTGTGTGTGTGCACAAAAGTGGTATGTGTTCATGTGAGTGTGTGCATGTGATTGCATGCAACTATTTGTGTGTGTGTGTATGTGTATCTGTGTGTTCACATGCATGTGTGTGTGTGTGTGTGTGTGTGTGTGTGTGTGTGTGTGTGTGTGTTTGTGTGTGAGATTGTGTGCACATGTGCAAGTGTGTGTGTGTGTGTGTGTGTGTGTGTGTGTGTGTGTGTGTGTGTGTGCACAAAAGTGGTATGTGTTCATGTGAGTGTGTGTATGTGATTGCATGCAACTATTTGTGTGTGTGTATGTGTATCTGTGTGTTCACATGCATGTGTGTGTGTGTGTGTTTATGTTTCTCTGTATGTAGTGCTGCATGATAAACTGATGCAGCCTCGTTTGACACTCCAAAGTGCAAACAAGAAAGTACAGACATTCAGCCTCCAGCACTGAAGACCAAAACTAGCTGTAAAATACTTTCAAAGCATTTTTAGAGGGTGCTCATACTTCTAACTGTTCCCCAACATAGGGACTGTACCCCTATATCTCCTCTGCTTGCAGACACATAGTACCTCTGAGGCTGCTGTGCTTAAGTGAATTTTGCAAAATGCAGTCTCAGAATTAGTATGTAGAAGATATAGCTTACTTTCTTATTCAAGCTTTTGAGTGTTGACCAGAAATGCAGCAAACTTCTACCTTGTTCCTGTGTGTGTGTGTGTGTGTGTGTGTGTGTGTGTGTGTGTGTGTGTGTGTGTGTGTGCACGCACATGCTCGCATGCACATACGCTTGGTTTTCAACATTACACAACTTCCTAAAAGTTTCCCAGTAGATTTATTAAAGTTTTTCTAAAAAAACAAGTTCTGATAAGATATAAATATAGCTGAAGTTATGTTAAATACTGACATCTGCACTGCATTCCCAAATTGCGCTGTAATCCATATTTATTCTTATGTATTTTCACATTTAGCAGTCATCACTGTTTTTTTATTTCCCTGCCCCATGAAGAACAATAAGAAATGACGAATTTGCTCCTAAGTTCTTAATGTGGCCTCTGCAAGTTTTTACCATACTAATAGATTACCATACTAAAGTCATTGTACAAATCTGACAGAAAATGTTATTTCAGTGAAGCTGATTTACTTCTTAATATGGAAGTGCATGATGACATTTCAGAAATCATGACACAGACTTCTTAAAATGTGTATTCTGAAAACTGTATCCTAAATACTGTTAGCTGCTATAGTTAAAAGTTGGAGTTTAATACGGCAAACAATTCCACCTGACTTTACTAAAGCGCACCATTTTTATACCATATTTGCCAAAACACCATCCATCTTCAGAACCTCATATCAGGAACAGCTGCATTGCCCTTGCACATATTTTCCCAAAAGGTGATTTTTAGCCAGGCAACATAATTTCAAATCCAACTACATATTCACTTTTTGAGATGGAATTTGACAATGACACTTCAGATGTAATAAGCTTAGCCTTCTAAAAGTCTTATCCAAAATTGTTACTGACTCATAAAGCCAAACATCCTGAAACATGGTTAACATTCCATCACAACATTATTAAACTTTAATATTTCTGTATTAGATCTGCAAAATATCTATACAGGACCACACCTTATGAATAACTGTATTGTCCTTGCATATTTATTTCACAAAAAAAGGTGACTTGTGGCAGGAAAAGAAAAAAAAAAAAGAAAAAAAAAAAACGTGTAGTAACTGTAAATATACCATTTGAAATTAAGTTTTTCAATAACACCAAACCTTTTGTGGCTCCCCTCGCTAATGCACTGCTATAGAGAATTGTCACTAAACCATGGGTTTAAATCCCTTATCTTTATTTAGTCTGCCATTAGGTACAGCAGGTTAAAGCTGTGAGCTGTAGCTGCTGTGATACAGGGTTTGATTCCCCCAGTCCTCCTCTACCTGCCATGTGACCTTGAGTAAGTCATTTGTGCAAGGCCACCTAATGGTCCACTGGATCACAGGCCTACTAACTACCTATGAATATAATGATGTTGGTATCTAATGACTGACAAAATCTATAACTCCTCATTTAATCTGGTAGCCCATTCTTTACAGCAGACATTCTACCTATTTATAGCAGACCTACAGAATGTAATCAATGAGACATCAACTGCATATTACTGAACTGCTCATTTGTTTGCAGAACAAATACAGGTTTCTAACAGGAAAATGTTTAAAAATTTTACAGTGACTGAAATCACCTTTTTAAATGAAGCTTCACAATAACACCCCTGATGTAATTCCACAAGACAAGCATTCCAAAAGTTTTGTCCTTAACTTTCTAAGTTTGCCATCTCTGGCTTCCAAACCTCATTTTCAGAGCTTGCTGTTCAAGGTCATCTCTATCACCAGCTGAATTTATTTTCAGCACTGAATGTCAATGTACATGCTCCTTCAGCCTCATCAACATTTCTATGGAATACATGTCCAGTATTAATGTCCAGGATCAACTCCTCCATCCAGATTCATATTTACTGCTTGTCAATATTTAATACAATTATTTTTTATTTAAACTTTAAATAGTTGATTCCATTTTTTTTCCTTTTTGTCTTTGAAGTAAGTTGATACAATCCTTTTTCCAATCATTGGTTATAAGAAATAAAACAGCAGTTCTTGGTTAGATCTTTGATCAAAGAAATGTGTTCTTACATATACACTTAAGGATTGTCACTCAGGTTTTTGTAGGCTCACTTGTCCTTTGTATGCTATTGATAATTTGCTCTCATTCTCCTTCCTCCTGCTGAATTTGATTTCCACTGTAAATCTCTATTCAGTACTGATAAATGTTTCCTTCCATTGTATTAATCCGCTATCTGAGCAAACCTTTAGGCACAAGAACTTCCTTTTTGGTGAGGCCTAGGTACACCATCCGGTTAAATAACCTGCTGAGAACCTCAGTGTATGTAAAAGGAGACTTCAAGGAATCAAACTCGGTTCTTCAGATAAAGCGCATTAGCAGCTCATAGCTTTGACCCTATCTGGAGTCCTGCAAGGTCATCTGCTAAAAGAGGGAGCCAGAAACTATCACATTTGGCCAGGGATGAGTAGCTAAAGTCCAATATGATCTTGTTATGTCAAGTCAGGGCTTTGGGTATTATGAACTGTTTTTTTTTTTTTTTTTTTTTTAATGACAGAAGATGTTCTCACTATGTCTCTACACATACTGTATCACTGTCAGTCTTTGTCAGACATGTTGTAGAATACAGGTAGACTGGCAAAGGCAATGTGGTATTAAAATAAATACAGGCCTTGTTATTTTGCTGTCTGCAATATCTTTGTAAACAAGATAAAATTATCAGCTAGTTTAAAGAAGTTATTACTTCAGCAAGCTCCCTTTTAAAGTTGCTTCTTGAATATTTAACATTTTATTCAAGCATGAGCATTTTGAAAAAGGTAACTTGGATAGACAAAAGACTTGGTGACATGTAGTTAAACCATATGGTTTTCTTTCTATTCAAAAGAATGCAGTAGTCTCTGAGAACCAAGTTAAAAACAGGCCAATGTGTATAACTGCAAACACACCGAGTTACCATTTAATTTCAAGACACCCCAGTATTATATTACCGTACGTATGCATTGTCATTGATGCATACCATTTAACTTTATCAGAGCGCAGAAAGCTTTGTATATAAACTGCCTGGTTTAATCACAGATTCACCAGAATGGTACCACGTTATGGTTAACAGCAGAAACTGAAAGAATATATAATACAACAAAAAGAACTACACAAAAAAGCTAAAACATATGTAATGAAGGGACAACTATCTGAGCTGACTGAGGATTTCATTGTTTGATTCTAACTGGAATTAAATAGCTCATATCGTATGCTGTATCCATTCTTTCAGCTACCCTTCAACTTCTCTTAACCATTTCTTAATATGAGAAAAGGACTGTGTAATTTCATGTACCATTCATTTAACACCATCTTTTAGAGTTTACCTTGCAAGCCCTCCTCTGTACTTATTACACCAAAGAACTCAAGGAAGGCCCATTTTTCAAATACCTAACAAATGCCTACATTTACCTTGTAATCCAGTGATAGGATCATTGAAATGTAAAGCTTAGGGCTGATATTCAAATCTGAGTAAAGCTAAGCCTTCTGCATTAGCCTGGGTAATCAGCAAAACTTTTATGGTTTCAGGTCTCTCAAGTGCAACAGATAAACATATGGAGTCCAACAGAGAGGAAACTGTGAAGCTATTCAGTGAGTAAGAAATGCAGTGATATAGCAGCCAGAGAAACAGGAAGACTGGAAAGTCTGCAGGTAATGCCCACATTGCTACATCAGACTGTTCACTGGTACAGTGACGGACCATTGACAGATACACTTCAAGTGGAAGAACTGACACACTGAGCTGTGATGGTTATGAGGGAACTGGATATTTCTAAAATGGAAAACCCCATTGTGCACTGTAATGGTGCCACTGCACTTACTCACCAGGTAGTACAACAGTAAATGAGACACCACTTAGCAGGGGGCACAATGCTGCATGCATTGCCGGTGACCCTTGATTCAACAGTATATGGGTCTCAGAGGTTCAGTGAAGAGGAACAAAATGAGTAAATTAAGAGCGCCTGAATTCCTCTTAG
The DNA here is from genome assembly GCF_019279795.1 of Protopterus annectens. NCBI lineage: Eukaryota > Metazoa > Chordata > Ceratodontiformes > Protopteridae > Protopterus > Protopterus annectens. The sequence goes on from NC_056737.1 coordinate 966,950,220, forward strand.
TACGTACATGAGGGTATTCCACACTCCTGCAACAGCACCCTTGTGGAGGCCAAAATGAAGTGCAGCAGGAGGTGCAAAAGTAACGGACAGGATAGCAGCTGAACACCTGACTTATCGTGTTGGTCTGGAGCATCTAAATGTGTTATTCCAGGAGAAGCAAAATCCAAAGATAGCGTAAGAAAATACCCAACAACCTGCAATGTGTATCCCCCCTCATTCTCATGCCTGTCAGGAGGATGAATGCAAGAGTCATTATGGTCAGGGATGGGTGACATATTATTGGCCATAACTCATTTTGAACCTTTTTCGAGGCAGGATCTTACACAAGGAGGGAGACAGGAATTGTCCCATGGCATAACTTATCTGCTAACCAGGTAAGCCTACAAGAACAAGCGACTCCGTTCAAATGTGGTTCAGAAACACTATCAGCTTAAGTGACTTGCCCAAAACCAAAATGTCTGCAAGTGGAAAGTGACAAAATGAAAAGTAAAACTGCAGGAAGAAGCTTGCTATCAGCAACCTCAGTGCTCTATGTTAAACTGCCCTAACATGCATAAAACAGGCTTATGCACACCAATGTCTTCTGCAGTACCAAGTACCAGCTGTATTTTGATAATACCATGACACCATTTCTCCTATTTCTCCAAGTTTCAACTAGGTCAAAGTTCAGATGGACAAAAAAACAAACATAAAAAAACCCATCCTTTAACAGGTAAACAGACTCTAGTGCCAGGGTAGCACAAAAGCTCAGTGGTTAACATCCCTGACTCACAGCTCCAGCATCTGTGGTTCAATCCGAATTTCCAGAGTGTGTGTGTGTGTGTGTGTGTGTGTGTGTGTGTGTGTGTGTGTGTGTGTGTGTGTGTGTGTGTGTGTGCGCGTGTGTGTGTGTGTGTCTGTGTGTGTGTGTGTGCATAAGTCCATGTATGTGCACATGCGAGAGCGAGCATATGTGTGAGTGTGTATGTTTGTGTACAGAATCTGCAAGATCATTATGTGTCTGCAGTAGTTTTCTCTGGGTACTTCACCTTCCTACAACCGCCCCAAAACATGTTGTTTGTCTGACAAATCTAAACTGCCTGTGTATATTGCATTTAATCCTTGTGTCTTGGGGTATGTTTGAAAAGGATTAGAGATAGACCAGTTTCAATAAATAAATTAATACATAAAAAATGTGCACAGATTACAGCAACATGAGACAGAAAGAATCACTTGACCCTGCAGTCCAGTTTTCCTTCCTTTTTAATAAGCTTGTTGTTTTAAGGTATATCAGATGCAACTGCAGTTACTGTACAGCAATCCACAACAGTGAAACAACAGCCCTAAAAGCGTTTGAACATTCAGCCTATTCTGTGTGTGTGTACGGGGAGGGGTGTTTCACACATATTCAGTACTTCTCGCAGTAAATAACTCCTAATGGGACAAAGAATCTGTCAGCCCTCAAAATAAGCACCAGCCTCGTGAGACATGGACACTGCAGCACAACCCAGTAACTAACTTAATTCCATTGACAGATACATGTACTCATAAATGTCGTACTCTAAGGCCCAATACAAAGGCTGAAAATGATGTCCAAGAATGTAGAAAACATACTGGCTGAAATACAGATACAGGCAAAAGAAATCTCTGGAAAAATATGATGGCATAAGGTAAGTGTAGAAGATACTGTCAAGGCAGGTTGTAACCCAAATAACTAATCAGAATGAAAAAAAGTGCTTGTTTTGTTTGTGATGCAAATGATAAATTTTAACTAGGTGTTGTTTTCTGTGTGAGTGTACCTGAACCATGTGAAACAGAAAAGATTCTACCAGTTAGCTGACAAGTAATATACAATACATTTATAATTTCATTTGTTAAAAATGATAATGTGTTGCAAGACGTTAATGCACTCTGCCTTTCCATAGCTACATCAGTGATCCTGAAGCATATTAGAAGAAATTGTAGGGTGAAATAATGTATTCAGTTAAAAAAAACTATCACAGAAATTTAATAAAGATGCCATTACCTCTGTAAGTACTAACTGCCTTTAACAAACAGGGCTAAAATTAATGTGTCTTTTGTCTTAAATAGTATTGCAATGACACAGAGCTTAAGCTGGAAACTTAAACCATATAGCATGTTGGATGACTGCCATCAGAATCTTTTCACCAAATGCCGAAACTCTTAGCCAAATGTTAGAAAACGTATTAAATGTCGATTAACGTTCTTTGCGAGTATCGCAGCAATCTGGAAACTTGCATGGTGCATTTACAGTTAATTAAAGAAATCATTTGCAAAATGCTGTTTTACTAGTAGCAGTGAATAGGCTGCAAAATGCACAGAAAGCTAACCTTCTCAGTGGCAGAGTACTGAGTGATTATTATATGCAATTCATGAGAAGGCCCAGCCAGATCCTGCTGTTTCTGGAAGCGGCCACATGCATACAAAAAGATTTCATAACAACAATACGGTACCTTGTTTCATAACACCAGTAAGATACCCAAGGGGTGGGTCACCTTCTGTCTTCTGTCACCATTACAAGCCAATTCGGTGGGCTATGCTGCTGCCAAATTATCAGTGCACAATACTGTCATTGAAAAATCATATTTAAAACTGATTGTGTATGCCAAAAGCAGGCCGGGCCTGAAAAGCTAGCTCATGATTCTAGGCCTGGCTGCCACAGCAGCTACTTAACATCATATACTATCTTACTGCTCATGTCCCGTTGAATAGAGTCACTATATTGTAATGGTGATAATATCGCCTAACACTATCTCCACATCCTAACTTGACTATATGCAATTTTTCCAGTGTGGAATTCATTGCTCTATAGTCTATGGTAATGCTAGGCATTTTGTCAAAAAAAACCAGCTCAAGTAAATGAGACGAGAGTGGTAAAATGGATTGCAGCACTTAACCCAGTAGATGCCATTATATGACTACCTACATGACCAGAACACTAAGTGAAATGGACCACAGGGGCTCCTCTTCTGTTATGAGTTAGTCACGGCAAAAATTTGCTTTTATAAAACTTGTTATTGTGAGTCCTGAGAACAAGACAGAATGAGTGAAAATGCGAACTTGTATATACCATAGTCCAAAATTGCCATTTCTTGGAGTATTCCCTTTTCTTTGAGGTATGGTGATCTTGGAGTAGGTATATAAGTTTGGGGTGTGGTGAGGGCTTACCCCCAACATTCAGGGGTATGGGGGATTTGTCCCCTGTAAAAAAAGAAATAACTTTAAAGACAAACAGCAACATTTGACATTTGCTGTTCTCCTGTATTTTTGTAATTTTTTTTGTAATTTCAGGGTTCGCATGTAACGATATTTAGGATTATAGTAGGAAACCCTTAGTTATAGTAAAACTAACAGCATACAGTCCACCTGTAGAGAAAATATAAGATAGCTGCAGTTGTGTGGGGTAGCATTGACAGTAATGAAAACTTAAAGTAATCCACAACCAATACGGTTACCAACAAATGGAAGGGTAAGATTTAAGCTAATTAGGTTTCAAATCCAGTGCCCCTACATTTACCTTTGCATAATTTCAGGTGTTTAGAGAAAGAGGAAGCTGGATGACTTTTCCGAAGAGTGGGAGCCTAAATGAGGGAAAGATCTGTCAGTACAGGCAAATCAGAAAAGTGGGGTGTTAAAAGTGAAAGTGGCAATGATGAAGTTTTCTGCTGCATCTAGAAGTAGGGAGGCATATGTGATTTTGAAGTCTGTGGAATTTCTGTAGGCTTTTGGAAGAGATAGAACCAAGGATAGTAAAGAGTACCTACAAATGGACAGCAGTACAAACCTGCCCTGCTCAGTAAAAGGCTGTTAATGCTATCACAGTCATACAGCATAGACATAACTTTATTTCCAACACTTTGGATGAGAGTTATTGGATTACTGGATCATGTGATGTTCTCAGTAGCTGCATGTGACTTTTATTTAAGTGTCATGCGTTGTTCAGTAGGTTTCATTCTGAAGAAGTCTGGGATGTTTAGATGACAATTGTTTAGATGAAAGCACTACATTAAAACTGTGTTTGCCTTATTCTACTGCCTTGGACTGATGTGTTTTCTTCTGGAATTGCAACAAATGTAGGACATGTTGGAGGGACAGGTATACATCTCACACAGTTCCCTTTCTCTGGAACAGGCTTCCCATTCTTGTGAAGAAGAGCTCTTCCCAAACCTTTTCAAGAGAAACCTGGGCCAGGGGATGGGAAATCAGAAATATACCCTGGGTCTAGCACCTATGTCTCTAATAAATACAGGCAGCCTATAAATCTTGCCATAGCTTACACATACCCCTTAAAATAATCTCTAAGGCACATAAACTTGCGGGATACAATTGGGTTGGTTGGCTAGGCTCATAAAGGGCTCCAGTTCTTTTCAGCCTATAATACACCTATGAACCTGTCAATGTATGAGAAAAAAAAAAAACCTGAGCTCTATCGATGTATCAAGCCATATCAGGAGTTATTCTGTGGATTGTACCGGTTTCATTGGGTGAAAGCCGCGGTGGTACAGCGGTAGCATTGTTGCCTCACAGCAAGAGGTTCTCCTGTTCGATTCACGGCTGGAGTGCCTTCTGTGTGGAGTCTGCATGTCCTCCCTGCCATCGAGTGGCCTCCGAAAGACATGCATGAATGGGCGTACCTTCGCTGAACATTGGGTGTCGGGCTGGCAACTCGGAACCATAAAAAATCTACTGCCAATCATTAGCGGACCGGAGTTCCACTGTGGCGACCCCTAACCGGGAAAAGCCGAAAAGACAAACAACAACAACTGGCTTCATTGGGCCATTATCAAGGCCTTTAAAGATAGAGTATAACTTAGCAATCTTCTTGCCTTACTGTAAATGCAATAAAGCATGGTAAAGGTACTGCAGTGTTAGGTCTCCAGATTACCTGAGTAATCCATTTGTAGTGTTGCTTGGAGAATCCACTGAATTGAAGGATGTAGCTTCTCTCAACAGCAGAAATAGTATCATGTCATGCCCAGTGTCATATAACTCAACCCACTTTTTAAATATATGATGGGAAATACCGCCATGAGTTCCCTTTCACCTGTCATTCATGCAGGATGAAGAACTGAAAGCTATGATCATAAGCTGAAGGCGTACTCATCTTCTTCTTCTTCTTTCGGCTTTTCCCAGTTAGGGGTTGTCACAGCAGATCACCTGTCCGCTCATGAGTGGCAGTAGAGTTTTATGGTGTCGAGTTGCCAGCCCGACACCCAACCTTCCACAGAAGGCACACACATGCACACACTCATGCCTAGGGCCAATTTAGAGTGTCCAATCCACCTACAGCATGTCTTTGGGATGTGGGAGGATACCGGAGCACCTGGAGGAAACCCACACGACCACAGGGAGGACATGCAGACTCTGCACAGAAGGCACCCCAGCCGAGAATCAAACCGTTGAATCTCTTGCTGTGAGGTGGCAACGCTAACCGCTGCACCACCATGGCCGCCAAGCTGAAGGCGTATTCATAAAAGGCATTTTTCTTTTCTTTTTTTACTGGCGTGATTCTCTTTTTTTCACTTTCTCCTCACTACAGATCTATTAGCAAGTCTAAAAGTCAAACTTATCTTAGCCAGTTTGAGTTTACAAGAAACTCAAGCAATACTGAAGTCACTGCCATCAGAGGTAACACTTGTTAACTCTGTACAATGCTATCCTCCTTCATCAAAAATGGTGAAAAGAAATACCAGAAATGTCATTTCTACTGACACAAATCTTCATGATTATTGGCCAGAAAACAAGCTCATGAAGATGTCAGAGCTATTTCTGAGAAAAGTCTATTGCATCTGTTACAATCTCTACCGTAACCTTTTTCTGTTACAGACCTTATCCTCCTCAGTAGAGCATTCATACACTGCAAAGAGCTAACAGTGTACTTAAAACTACAAAAGCAATACTGTTTATTTATTCCACAGCTTCTTTACATTTTAAATGGTCAGTCTTTTCTTCATTAAAAAGGATGCTTACTGAGTTAATGGGAATTCAAAATTCATTCAGTTTCATTAATCACTTTCCAAATTAAGTCATGGGGAACTGGAGTCTATCTCAGGCAAAAGCATAAGACAGGACATGTGTACCAGTTCTTCACAGGATACACACACACACACACACACACACACACACACACACACACACACACACACACACACACACACACACACACACACACACTCCTGAGGCAGTTTTGAATCTCACCAAGAGATCTGATTATAAACCTGCAAAGACAGCATCCCACTTAGGAACCATACTGAAGAGGCAAGCATTTTGAGGTAAGAGAATTAATTACTGCATTCTTTCATCAATATCACACAAGCACACATAGCATGATTCATAAAGAGTTATCAGCAGAACACTTTGAACAGTATCTAAAACACAAGTAACAATAGTAAGCCCACTACTACACAGATAAGTTTGCAGATAATTACTGCATACCTAGCAACTCTGAACATTTTTAAATGACTGCACGATGTGGTTGTGAACCTGGTAATAAAAATTCTGTATAGTTCTCCTCTTCACTGTAACTATTTCATCAGCTTTGTCGCACCCCTTACTCATGGAGGTTGCTTCAGGGATATTCACTCCCTCTGTGAAAAAAAATCCTCATACTATCTATAATGTTTTTCTTACACAATTCACCCCTTGACCCAAAAAAATCATTCCCTTTTCAGGAAGCATTTCTCTTTTCTCAAAGTTATATGGATTAAACTTTTTAGTAGCCTTTCATACAACTTCTGATGCAGATCCTGATCATTTTGGCTGCCTTCCTGTCTGATATGGCATATCCAAAGCTACATGCACTGCTCCAAATGGGAACTGACTTGCTATCTGCAGAAATGGACAATGTCTAAATGTTTTAGTGACATGTATGCCTTGTAATGGGTATCCCATTGTATTCCCTGCATTGCTTGCTTACTTATCTTTTCATTTTGCCTGCATTTAGTTATGTTCATAAGATAAGTGAAGCGTTCCACTTTGGACCCTTTTCAAACAAAATTCAGGATATATGGACATGAATACCAAAAACACTAGGGGTTCTGTATTAACTATAACAGCTTATATATGCTATTTACATTATATGCAATATATACATTATATATATTTACAACTGATTACATCTACATTACAACATCATATAACTTTGTATATTTCAATTATTCCCCCTCTTTTTTCCACAACCAAAAACACATCTTCTTCAAAATTTCAGACAATACCCATTTACAATTATATTTTATCTCATTCAGTCTTTCATTCCATATCACCCATAAAACATAAACCAATTTCCTATCAATTTCATTCATTTTTGTTATTTTTTGTTATCATAATACCAATATTCTATCATATTCATGCTTACATCTTTCACAGTTTTAAAATCATCCAATACATTCATTTCACATAATTGTCCCACAATTTTCTTACTCTCATGCAATTCAAGAAAACATGTTCAATCATCTCAACTTCTCCACAATAGTTACATACCCCCCCCCTCTCTTGAGTCCTTTTATATGGCAGATTTGCTTTAACAGGCAGTTTACTTATCATCAGCCTCCACATAACATCTTTGCATTCATACATTTTCTGCTCCATATAAGCCTTGTTTTAATTATATTTCTTTTTCATTATTTAAGTTTTTCCAAGGATAAATATAATAGCATTCCCTCATTACATTTTCATGCCATTCTTTTATGTTCTTTTCTACATTTACTATTTTTAATTTCTATAATAATATCTTATTTTGATATTCTTTAATCTCATTATTTGCATTATTCTTCTATCTTTTCCCAGATCTTAAACTTTCCCAAACATCTTTATACTTTATTTTTAGTATATCATTTACTATGAGCCTATTTTCTTCTTTTAACCCCCCACAACACTTTATACAAATTTAGCAAAGCTGCATGGGTTATAGGATTTATTAACTCTAGTCCTCCTTCTTCCTGAACATACAGAATTCTTCTCCTCACAAGATTTGGTCTTGAACCTCATATAAATTAAAATATGATCAATAACCATTCTTTTTCATACTTGGATGGAATCATGTATACACTTGCCAAATATGCAATCTTAACTAACAGAATAGAGTTTATTAACTATACCTTATTCTTATATGATAATCAATATAATATCCAAAATATACATATCTCTTTCAGCTTTTGTATCAAGCTATCCCATTGTGATTCCTTTTTCATAATAACCCCAAATGTTATTCCTAGCTTATCTGCCTCTTCATCATGGCCTCAAGCTCAATGCCAAAAAGTGCATTGTCATCCCCTTTGGGAAAGACACTGTACCCATGAACTACTACCACATAGGCGGTAGCCTACTAAACACCGAAAGTGTGATAGGAGACCTTGGGTCACAGGTGGACAGTGGTCTCTCCTTTGATAATCACATCACCACATTAGTCAGAAAATCCTTCTACGTGACACACCTCATCACAAAGGGGTTCTTCTCCAGAAAAAAAGAGGTCATTGTTCCTCTCTACTCAGACCCATTATAAAGTACAACACCCCATTTGGCATGTACCTCGCAAGACATCTGCAATTACTAGAAAGGCCACAGAAATACCTCACTAAGAGGATTACCAGCCTCAAACAGATGCCATGCGCAGACCATCTCAAAAAACTCCAGCTCTTCTCCGTCGCTTATCACCTACTCAGAGGTGACCTCTGCCTAACATACAAAGCCATGTCAAACCCAGATATGTTGGACATGCTACACTTAAAGAAACCCCAATCCCTCCAAGCCACACACTCCAGGGACCTAAACCTTGCCACCACAATAAACAGAACATGCTCTAGGAATAGATTCCTGTCCCAGAGACTTCCCAGGCTCTGGAACAGACTACCCATTCATGTCAAGCAAAGCTCCTCATTAGCCCTCTTTAAGAAAAATCTCGACAATTGAATGGGAAATAAGAAATTCACCCCGGGATCACTTCTGTGGCTCTGCTAGACAGAGGCATAGGAAAATAACTTTATTGGGTGGCGAAAGCCAGGGAATTTTTTTGGCTAGGCTTATATAGGCTCCAGGGCCGATAGCCTAGTACCTACCTATGAACCTATTAAAGTGAATACCTTCTAATTCACCCCAAAATCCCATCCCTTTACTTTTATCCTTATTATGCTTATATCAAGCATATTTAGGTACTTACTTAGTTTCCTAATTCCTTGTTTCATCCATTTCTTATTCTTAGTAATTAAAAATATATCATCTGCATAAGTAAGAATAACTGTAACATATATTCTCTCTGTTATCCTACACCTTGCCATTTTCAACTCTCTTTTCATTTCGTTTACGATCTCATTCATAACTAACGCAAATAAGATACTGCTTTCTGGACACCCTTGTCTTATCTCACACTCTCTCCTTATTTCTTTGCTTAACCACAAATTTAATATTATTTTAATAATATTATTCTCATATATTGATATTATAACTTTTATTATTTTATCACTTACATTATAATCTTTTAATATACTCTACAGTTCCTCATATTGCATTTTACCAAATGCTTTATTCACATCTCCAACTAATACTTTAGTTTCTATTTTTTATTTATGATGTCATCTTTTACTTCTCTTAATATCCACAGCAGATCATGGCTTCTTTTTCCTTTTTTTCCCAAAAATTATAGGCTTCATCAGTCTATCCATATGTTTCCCTTATCTCTTCCCTATTATACTTATAAATATTTTGCAATCTGTTTTCTTTAATACTATTGGTCTCCAATTCCTAATATCATTCTTCTTCCCCTTCTTCCAATTAAATTTCAAGACCCCATGCATATCTCTTTTTTATTTATCCCTTTTTCTAACCATTCATTCAATACTTCTGCAAAATATACTTTTTGTCAGTATTTCATGTTATAATACATATGATACCCAATTCTGTCTAGTTCTGTAGCTTTCTCCATATCTATATCTTTTAATATTTCACTGAGCTCTCCTACACTTATATTTTTTCCATAATCTCATTCTTTTCTTTAATTATTTATCTCTCATATTTGCCTCTCTTTTGTTTCTGTCTTCTTAAATGTATTTTTATATACTGCTCTATTACTTCAAATATTTTTTCTTGTATATTCACTTTTTCTCCTTCATTATTTTACAACTCTCTTATTACCCTCTCATTTATCTCACCATTTTACTCAAATACGAGCCACTTCTTCTTTTTTCCCTTGTAAAAAGTAACTTTACTTATATGACATTTTTTTTTAATCTTCTCTTGGTTCATTTCATATATTTCCTTCTCCCTATCATAAGATTTTTTATTATTCCTTAATATTTCCCTAAATACTGTCTGACTCAGCAACCTATATTTTCTTTTTATATTCTTTCTTTTCATCATTTGACATTCTAAAAAACATTTTATTTTTCTTTAAAACTTAACCACCAATCAATCTAATTTTCATAAAATATTCACATTTCTACATGATCTTCCCATAATCAATCAATTTCATTTCTCTCCTCCTCATCCAAATCAGTTTCATTCAATCTTTTAATATCTTTACCTATCCTTATATATTCTTCCTCTTCCTTTACTTCTATCCATGTAGCCAAATGGTCTGAGAAACCTATTTCATGTTTACCTCCTTTTATAATTTTTAAAGTATCAGATATTATAAAATAATCAATCTATGTTTTAATCTCATTTCTTTTATAAGTCCAATGTATATTATCCCATATGTACAGCTTTCACTTTTCATTATTTCATATAATGTCTTAACATCATTCTCTTCTTTCTTTATTTTACTTAAATCACAATTAAAATCTCCTACGAATATTATTTCCATTTTTACTCCTACATAATAAGATTTTTTTAACATTTCCTCTCTTCCGTTTTTAGCGACATATGCATATATTGCAATGATTCTATACACGTCTTTCTTATATCTTATATCTAACACTGTTATTCTACCTAACTCAACTAAAGCATAATCTAGGACCTTAACTATTTTGATACATAACACAGCAGTCTCTGAACATGTATCTTTTCCCATATTCCATACAATGCTCCCAGACCACAAGTTTCCCATCTGCTTCTATTCTTCTTCCATCAAGATTCTTGTATCTTCTAGAATAATTATATGCATATCAAGTAACATACACCATTCCATGACGCCTAACCTTATTTTAATATTTTTAAACTATTAATGTTTACTGATAAAATTCTCAAGTTCTTCCAGATTAATTACATTTTCTACCTTACCTCTTACTTTTTTTTTATTTTCTTTCATAATCACACTTTTACATTTTCTTTTCCTATCTTTCACCATTCTTCCTAGTGAACATTTTTTAGCTACTGTCTTCCTCTTCACTTGTTTCCAGTACCAATTCGTCACCGTCATTATTTTCATTTTCTTTATACATCGTGTTTTTATCTTCCTCTCGTATGATATTTCGATTTTCCAGCTCATGCTTACATTGTTTTTTATATCATGTACATGTTCTTGTATCTACTGTTTTGCTCAACATGTAAATTTTCATCACAATTAATTGAACCATACCCCGTTTTCTCACAATTTTTACACAACAAATCACATTTCTTTGCTTCATGTCCCACTTTCCCACAAACAAAACATCTTCTCTTATCATAATTACATATTAAATTGTCATTCTTTCCACAAAAAATCAAGTTTTTGGTTGTCCCTTATATCTTACATAACCTCTATTTCCTTCAACAATTATTACACTTGGAATATACACAATATTATTATTTTCCATCTTTAAAATTATCCCATGATCCCACCCACCCCAGTCCATAAACCTCTATCATCATATATTTTCATAATGTCAAACACTTCTTTACAAATAGCTTTTAAACAGTCTTTCAATGCTTCTTTATCCATTTCACTTCGAAATTGTACAGCAATTCATTTTTTAGCCTCTCTATTAAAAGTCTGTACCACATATGAGTTCCATGGAATACAGTCTTTCTTTTTTTCAAAATTCTCTAAAAAACATTCACTATATTGTCCTGTCTCAAATATAATGTCACAATATTAAGGTGAATAAAGGCTCTTACCTCGTTAGGTGATATTACTGCTGAGCATTAAAACGAACTTCTTTTTCACGACCTCTCTTCCTCCATCTCCCTCTATTTGCTTCTTACCTTCTTTCAACATTGATGCATACAATTTTTTCTCATCTGTAATTTGTCATACATTCTCTTCCTGAATTTTGTCCATAATGTTGCCCCATGATGCCGTCACTTCACCTTCTGGTTCACTATGCATAATCATTTCTTTAAGTTAAACATCCCGCAACTCTCCCGATTGGAGGGTTGTAACTATACACTCTGACTTTGACACCAGAAAACAAATCTTTTTGAAACAGATACTCAGACTGTTGTGAAGGTTTGATTACCTTCACGTCACCATTCTCTTTCACTCCAACCATCTCCTCCTTTGTCAACAACTCAACCGATCCTTCAACCACAATCTCATTATTCAAACAACAGCTCTCTGACTCTGCTCCCTTGTGCACACACTCCTCTTATTTTTTTTTCCACTCGCCATCACACATTCAGGCTGCCTCTATCTTCATTCCATTTTCTTCTTGCTGACTTCATGCCGGGAACGGAAGCTGGAAGTGTAGCAGCAAAACAGTGTGTCCTCACTCTCTGAAAAGAGATGGGAAATTCTCCAATACCCTGTTCAGATTTCTCCTCCTAGTATAAATACCACCTCAGGTCTCCCGTGAAAAGAAGGTACTAGCCTAGCAGGACTAACCCAGTCAACAAAAAATAAATCAATAAATCAATGTATATATGATATACATACATACACAAGCACAGAGTATATTTAAAATTAGTTTAGAAGTTTTAAAGGTTTAGAGAAGCTAATTGCATACACATTTTTTTGAAAATGGGAGGAAACCAGATTATCCAATGATATCCATGGGTATAGGAAGAACGTAACAACTCTAAACAGTCTTAAATTTGCCAGTTGTTCAAGTACTCTTTCAATCAATGCTGATGCCATTAAGAAAATTTGCTAAAAGCCACTTTTAGCGCCAATACAGTTCATCCTTTACCCCACTACTGTATGACCATGTTGCTGGTATGCGTAAGTATGGGGGATGTCCCTCCACAAAGTGGGTGCAGGGGAAGAACTTGCCTCCCTGCATGGCTTTGGCACTTACTGAAAATTCCTTAAGTGAATCAATACGATTCCCTTCTATCAATGTCCAAATAATTAATGTCTGACTGCAATGAATACAAGTCTCCCATATGCAGACCTTTATTGCTTTATAATATTCCTTCTTAGTCTGTCTACCCTATTTTGCATACTAGCCTTTTGGAAAAGCTTTCATTCATCTGTATAGAGGCATGATTTTCCAGTTAAGAACCACTGCATTGAATTTTGTCTTATGCAGACAATGAAGAAAATAATCTGTTGTCTGTAACTCTGTTAATAACACCCTCTTCATGTTTCTTTTGTATGTGCAGAACCTGATAACTGCAAATCACAACACTTCAGTTTTTTTCTTGGCCCATTCCACATTGCCAAACAGGGCTGCTCCATAGACAATTCATTGTCCATGTGCAAGAGCCCTATAGCCCTTTTTTTCCCCTAAGGGTATGGGGGTCACAGTGGGTGAGAGTGGAAGCCATCATCCATGTGCTTAGAGAAAATGGGTTTTTGCTATAATCCATAATCTTCCTCTGTACATACTTGAATGTGTTCATGGGATCCTTCAGTAATGGTCTCTAGGACTGACATACACAATTCCACATACAATGTAGTCAAAGCCCAGCTCCACCTTCTAAATTGTACCTATGTGTGAACTTCAGTCTCCACTGGGACTTCAACAACCCAGAGTATGCAAGGACATGCACAATTCTTGCCTCTATCCCTGAGAAGAGACGAGCAGGTTAAGTCTCTTCATTGCTCCCCCCCCCCTCAGACTAGCCATAGTAGGTGCCCGAGCTCCTAACTGAGCTCAGGTTGCCTGGGTGACAGACATGATTTCAATCCTCCATGACAACAGAGCTGGTCCAGACAAAACAACAATTCACAAAGCTCACTGTTACACTTTAAAACACTTTTTGCTGGGATGGGGTTTGCCCTGTACCAGTTGATGTGTGTGTGTGTGGGGGGGGGGGTCATGTCTCCCACACTGCATGCAGACCTACCAGTGAAGGAGATGAGATTTTCTGTGATTGCAATGACAAGAAAGGTGTACATAAAACATGAAATATTTAGCTAATGGAAACCGGTGATGTCATATTGCTGGTGGCTGAAGTTCTTCAAACATACTTGAAATCTGCTTTGCATTCTCATTGATTACTCTAAACCTGATTTACACCATATAACAACATTTATTTTATTAAATTTTACAAGTGTACTGGTCTACATCATGCGTGAATGGGCGTACCTTCGTTGAAGGTTGTGCATCAGGGCTGGCAACTCGGTACGTAAAAATCAACTGTCAATCATTAGCGGACCGGAGTTCCGCTGTGGCGACCCCTAACCGGGAAAAGCTGAAAGTCACAACAACAACTACATCAAAAGGTACCTAAAGTATGTTCTTTCTGCCCAAAAAATGCCACAGTGGACCCGCATCTGCTCCATAACTAAGACTAACTACATTCACAGAAGTTAGAAATCTGAAATGTATCAGGCATATCTCAACGATGGGTGACACTATTATTATCCACTAAAAATTCAGGTTCCTCAGAAAGACATCAACAGACATTAACAGCCTCATTGTAACATCAGGCATCTGAAAGACTGTTAAAGTTCCGTCGTGGCTTTTAATACTCTGACCCCATCTTTGAAGGGTCTTGTTTCACAACTCTCTTTATAGACTGGAAATGTATCAAGATGCTGTCAGAAATACCATTTGGTGCCCAGAGGTGTAAAATGCATCTTCCATAATAATCTAAAGTGGCATATACATAGATTATGAGGTAGTGTGCAAAAGTCATTGTGTTTAATGTCTGTTAAGTATAATATGAAAAGTTTGTACATTTACCAAGTTAAGAGTGGCTGATGGAAATGTATACTCGACCAGTTTTTGCAACAGTTTCATTTTCTACTTTTTGTTGGAGTAACCATGCATGTTTTCTAATCCTCACCAGACTGTCACTATATGGAATTAAAAACCCATTAATTTAAAATGATAAAATAAAAGCACATATTCAAAAAGTACTTTGAACTAACTACTGCAGAAGAAAGCATGTATTTTAGGCAAGGTCTGAAAAGTGACAAACTGTCATAACATCATGCGGTGAAAAAGTAGGGAAGGGTAAAAATGCAAAGATGTTATATCCGTCTCCTTTGTAGTTTTTTTAAAGAGACACGTAATACCATTTTCTTGAAACTAGTTTATGTAAATTAACATGGCCGTTAAATGAAGAGGCAAATCAAGATGCGATGAAGAAACCTGACACCACCCACTCAGAAGTCAATGCTATAAAATCACTGTAGAGGACGTAATTGACTAATCCTGTATCATTCATGAACTAGAAGTCTCATAAAAGGTATTTTTGTAACTTAAAAATCTGGCCTTACTCCACATATGCAAATCTTCAGTTTAACAGCCATTACACCATACAGCTTCAAAAGTTAGAAAGATTAATAGTTGTAAATCTCTGCTAATCAGTAAAGCGATTAACATGCCATTCTTGCATAGCAGGATTCTCCTGTTTTATAGGGAAACCAGTTATCTGTATTAAGTTTTAAACTTCATGGTCAGCTATGTATCTCAGGGGGGTTGCACAGCTTGTGCATGGTCAAAGAGAACCAGATTCAGAGACTAGATGCAGTCTAAGCAGAGTTAGTATTCAGGAAATTACCAGGAAAAGGTGAAGATATGATTCACAGTCACTATACACCAGTCAGGGGATAAGCCAGGAAGATGGACACATGCAGATCAGCTAACAGCATGAATAACAGTATTAACACAATTCATAGACTGCCACACTGAACACCAAGGATGTATACAGAAATAGCATTAGTGTGCAGTTAAAGAGTTGCACAGGCAGAAGGCAGCCAGCCCTCTGTGGTACAATGAAAGAGCAGTTTTTGATCCTCTTGATACCGCTTCAAAATACTTCTGTGTACACAAACACAAAAATATGCATAAAATTAGATTACATTCCATGTTGTCTCCCATAGAAAGCTACTGTTGATGTTGCAGCACAGTGGCTTCATAACCATCCTCAATGGCACCGGTATTATGTACAAACACACACATGTAAACATATATGCAATGATAGAAAGTAGTTACAATGTTTCTCTCATGTTCTGTTATGAGCTGTTACTGTCTCTGTAGTACTACACTATCTTACCTATTCCCAGACTGCAGATGTACACTGTGGCAGAAGCTAGTTTTGCCATGACATCAGCTGCAGAGTATAACATAAAAATGAGATTTGGTTCATCAGTATTACAGGGGGATCGTGTATAATGAGCACAGTGCAGTTTATTAACTTTCTGAATGTGCTGATTAGTTCTGCATACTACATCTACCAGTAATGGCACACACTGTAGACTGCTGTCCCCTAACACTGTGCAGCCTGCACCCACATTCATCCATGCAGTGGTACAGTGCAACAGGATACACAGTGCTTTTGCAGTACAAGTGTGTGACGTGCCCTACAGCATTGCAAAATATCTCTCTACCCCTACTGGCCAGTACACCTAGATAGCATAGCCAAGTATGGCAGATGTGACTAACAAGCATCACAACATAACATAATCTCAGTTTTTGAGGCATGCTGTATAAAGCTGCAGATGGAGAAAAACATGGTCAGACAGTTTCAGATGCACCATGCATAAGACAAAACTGCTTCCTGTGTTTAGAGGGTGTTCTCCCTAACGGATCCCTCTTGCATCATTTAATAGTAAGAGTGCACAACTTGCCTGGAGGAAAACCCTATCAAATGCCACCTTTGACCTTTAATAGTATGTGCATGCTCTACCAATGAAACTGCACATCTGTACACCCGCATGCCCATTCTGATGTTAACTTCACTTTCCTGGATCCCATCTATAATGTGCACCATTGTAGGGGTGCAGGTTCTCATCTGCACACACAGTCAGACGCTAACATCACCTCTCAGGATCCTATCTGTATCATGCACCAGTATGGGTACACAGTTGCGTGAGTGTCTGCTCTCTCTGATATAAATCCCTTCCTAGATGTCACCTGTACTCAGTACCAATGAAGGTGCACAGCTTGCACTGCCATTCTTAGAACTATAACCCCTCAATATCCCTGTCATGTCTGAAACCACCCACAATTCTGGGTTTAACAAATCTTACATGCCTTGTGGGGTGAAAAACAAAGGTGAATTTCAGGAAATGCCTAGTACAGGTGTAATGAAATTCTTTTTGAAGAAAAATGCAATAAACTACTGCCTAAGCACAAGTTGGAGATTATCAAACAAGTAATAAATTCTGTTCCTCACTATACTGAATTGTTATGTTCCAGAACCTGTTCTGGACATTTAACCCCATCTGTTTTAATAGGGTAGCATTGAAAGTGATATACTGCAGCAGGAGCGAGACAAGAAAGTTTCTATACGATACCCCAGTTTCTTTTTGCATTCATGTACAGTGAGACTTAAGTTCTATGATGTGCCAGCTATGTCAGATAGTAAATAAAGTCTTCCTTGCAGATTCATATTCTGTCCCTTGTCAGTCAGTAAATGTAAAAAAAAATCAGACAATTGTGGAATGCCATGGTCTGGGATGGCCACTCTAGGTTCTGCATACTAAGCTACAATATTCAAGAAAGACAAACATCTTGGCTTTATGACTAAGAGAACCAGAGTGACAAAATATTACTGCTCCACAATATGGCCTGCGGTTTAAGGAATCTCAAAGAAATGTGAAACAACTTTTAAGGCATTAAAATTCCTGAAAGTGGTGGATAAAGGCACATATGTGGAATATACTACAGTTGTATATTGTTTAGAAATGACGTGTGTGTTGCTTGCCTGCACTTCATGCCACTTAAAATAATTCTAGATACTTTGTAAAGGATGCAGCCACCCATAACAGCACTATCTTTCTTTACCATGAGGGCAAATGAAGCTATGAACCATAAACTCTGCCTCATTAGTTCACGGACTAATGTATACATCTTCTCCACCACTCACTAACGTTGTTAACTTAAAGGCTTCGTGATGCACCGAATGTTTAAAGGGAGCAAGCAATAAAGGATACAGTTACTGTAGAGCAACCTAACATCTTCCACTTGCTGATTAATGCCAAGGAAGTGCCATGTACTCAAGTAGTTGTAATACACACCATAAATTCATATATTACCAGTACCACCACGAACAAACAATCGAATGTTGTATCTCACACCTCCTCTCCCTATCCCCGTCAACACTCTATGATGCAAGTAGCCTCTGAGGAGATGAGACATACTCTGCTGCAGAACTATTTTTAGCGAGTTAACTGATTAAGTGATTAGCTATACATTTTTTCCTTTACTTTTTCTCCTGCAACAGTAAAATGCTGATTTACTAGCAAAGCATTGTTTAAGGTTTTAGTAAAGAGATAAAAACGGCAACTTAATTCAAACTACTTTTGTTTTCTGGCTTTCTGGTTTTATTTCTGCTTATAATTTCTTAAATGACGTTTTTTTTTTATCTCCTGGCTTTTATCTGCTTACTTTGATGATTTCTGCTACGCTGTCATATATTAGTTCATGACACCATAACCTGTTACCATGGAAATTATTTTTTCTGCCCAAATCAGAACATCACAGACTACATGGTATGGAATGCTGAAAAGGTAAGTAATGTCACAGAGCTGAAGTAAACAGTATATTTCAAATAATATTTTTATTAAAATTAACTGTGAGCTGAGAAATCCAAATTATTGTTGTCCATTAGGGTTTTCTGGATGCCATGGATTTCTTCATAGTGTACCAGTTGGATAAAGGGTTACTTTCTGCTGTTACTCAAGACAATAGATATAAAATGAGAATTCTGAAAAATGTGTTCTCCTGAGGCCTTTTCTGTATCTACTCAGTAGCATCTTTTGGACTAAATTTACGATGTTACTATTATTCTGAGCACCTAACAGAGTAATAAGCAGTCATATCTTGGAAAAAGATGTCAAATCTGGAAACTACATGCAGTGCTACTTAACACTATTCCCTCAGAAAGGATAAACCTTCACATCACCACTACCTATTTCCTAGAAGATGGATATACTACATAAAATCCCTTATTTTGAAACAAACTGTGTGGAAGCAGTTATATGCAAGATTTAATTCCAAGAGGTTTAGTCAGATCAGCTGACTAAATACAATCCAAGAAGCCACAGAAGAAAACAGTGGTTCCAACAGTCTAACTTGGGTTTGATTCCAATGATCTCCGCATTTTGTGAGTATGAGTAAACCATTTAAACGTAACAGGATTCTATGTGTCATGAAGTCCTTCTGTGGTCCAGCCCTCTTCCCCACCTCAAAATAGTGGGTTATTATTCATCATGTTTCTTCCTTCAGCATTCTACTCAATGTCGGATACTTCTTTACACATGTTGTGTATATGCTGCATTACTTAACAGGCTGGAAGGAAAACCTACTCCCAGGATGAAAAACAAGCCGTGAAAATAAACTAGTTCCAGAACCTAAGTTGTTGCTGCTGCTGAAACTATGTTCTAAAAATCCATCAGAGTTCCTGGGTCATGTTTGAAAACTAAAAATAAGTATATCTGCCTTGTATGCTTTACTCAGCTGGGAAAATAAATATTACTTTGCAAATGTTTGGAGAGCTATGATGCATCACTCGGAAAAGCTAATCTATAAAATCTCAGCATCTGTTGCTAGTGTACACTAATCTGTGAATGAGCAAAGCAAACCTACTTTGTGAAGGCAAAGCCACTGTGCATCTCTTCTGGTATTAAATAAAACTGTTATGTCATATCATCCTGTACTCATGTAGAAGGATATACAATTGCCCTTCTTGTCAAAAGTGCATCATTCTCTCTAGATCTAAGTTAATATTTTAGCATTTTCTGCACATATCCCAAGAAAGCAGTGCCAGTAGTGCAACAAGTGGCACACTCAACTTTGGTACAGATGGCTGTCAGTTCTATTCTCACACCAGTTAGATTGATTTCTGATGCTGCAGTGCAGCATGAAGGAGGTCGGAATCTCCCAAATGTGTCATCCTTCTGATGATAAATTAAACTGAGGTCCCATCCACATGAGATGGTGGTAGTTTAGGTGGATGTAAAAGATTCCATGGCACCTATCCCTGATGCCCTGGTCAAACTTCCCCTAGTAGTATAGACACCTCTTTGTGTCTCCCCCTGAAATCAAGTTACTAGCATAGTGGGACTAACCTGGACAGCGAACAATAAAAATGCATTAGTCTCCTTCGTCTTTTCCTAGTTAGGGGTCACCACAGCAGAACTCCGGTCCGCTAATGATTGGTAGTGAATTTTTACATTGTTGAGTTGCCAGCCTGGCACGCAACCTTTAACAAAGGCACACCCACACAAACTCGCACCTACCTGCATGTCTTTAAATTCAATCGACTGCGGGGAGGACATGCAGACTCTGCACAGAAGGCACTCCAGCCAAGAATCAAACCGGAAAGCCTCTTGTTGTGAGGCGACAACGCTAACTGCCAAACCACCACAGCATATGATAAAATGCATTAGTAACAGGCAATAAATACTATATAAGAGTTTTAGCAGCTTTTGTATCACATAGCCAGTGTATACAGTCTATTTTATTTGTCTGTCTACTGTCTCTGTGCATGCACGCGAAAACAAATATATGTACATGATAGAATAAGGATTAGAGATAGAGTCAGTTATGTGCTATCCATTGTCTTTTCTTGTAAACACAAATCAGGAAGCAGTTCTTTTTTTACGTTTTTCTTTTTTTAACTCCTGTTCTCCAGACTACCTCCTGTTAACACTGCATCCATTATGATAAGGATTTCTGATTTTATGAGCTTGGTTCCATTTCTGTAGATCAGGTTGCTCTGGGAATTAAACAGCTCTAAATTGGCAAGATTGCAGCAATGGATGTGATCTGGCTGAAAATGCTGAAGGTGCTGGATGCTGTTGAGGCATCATGGTTAACCTACCTTTACAGTGTTACAGTACAGGCACCTGGATTAGTAAATTGGGGTTGTTGTCCACATTAGCAAAAAGGAGAACGAGGATCACATTACGCAGCCTCCCTGGGAAAACATATGCCATGGTGCAGAAAAGAGATCCCTTCCATTTGTCAAGCCTCTGATTTAGGAACAACAGTGCAGGTTCTGTCCAGGCTGCAGAGCAATTATTAAGCTGTTTGCTCTGCCGGGGATATTTAAAGGGTCATGGGAGTTTGCCACTCCTCTCTATTTTTCTGATGGCTGTGGGAAGGCATATGACTGAGTACCAGATAATATCCTGTGACATGAGCTACAACATTTGGTTATCTGCAGATGCTTTTGTATACCCATTCCTGGTGTTGTCAAATACATTTATGGTGGGCATATGGCATTGCTTTGCCCCCTGCACCACCTTACTCGTGTCTAACTTTAACCCCACTGCTGCCCCTAAACCTGGCCCTGTACGTTACCTTAAGAAAAACACTTTCTCTAACACTACCACTACACAAGACATTTGGATACACAACATATACATCCAAATATACACAACATTAAAACTATCTCCTTACCTGGTGCTAACTCTAACCCTAACCCTAACCAGCAAACTCTTACAGACACACACACAAAGAGACAGACAGACTGACACACACACAACATACACACAGGCCTCTTGCAGACAGACACACACACACACACAAAACATACACACACTGACTCTAATCCTAACATACACTGTGCACTACCACATATGCACAACTCTAAAAACTATCTCCTTACCTAATTTGCAATCATATACTCCCACCACTAATACAAACACCCTCTGCCACCCCTAATAATAAATCCATTCATATTTTTCAACAAAATGAACATTTGCAAAAATGAACCTACAGTTCACTTTACTGACCACATGAATATTCAGTAAACTGTACTGCACCTGTGTGTGCGTGTGTGTGTGTGTGTGTGTGTGTGTGTGTGTGTGTGTGTGTGTGTGTGTGTGTGTGTGTGTGTGTGTGTGTGTGTGTGTGTGTGTGTGTGTGTGTGTGTGTGTGTGTGTGTGTGTGTGTGTGTGTGTGTGTGTGTGTGTGTGTGTTTTCCTGTAATTCTGAGTCCCGCAACTCATCAACTTCTAAAAATAAATTGTGACTATGGGAGAAATCCATTTCCCATTTTTAACAGGAACCTTTTAAAGGTATTAATGAAATCTTAGAAAATGGAAAGAGAATGGGTCTGCTGTCCCACCATTTCGAAGCTGTTCAGTTGTTGTTACTTCTGTCTAATGGAACTAGCTGCAAACATTTCAAATGCTAATCAGTTTTTAGTGCAAAATTCATTAATTAAGGGACCAAGCTTCTTGAGCTTAGGGTTTAGCTGTTTTCAATACGGTGCCAATGCACAATTTTCAGAAAAGGTGGTACACATATAAGCAAATTCTGAGACATGCGTTGTGTTAAATTGTCCTGACAATTCCAGCAGATCACGGGGTTGTTTAGCTTGCAGTTCATTAAACTCGAATCTGCCACTAGCTGTTGGCAGCCTCTAATTTCACACCTTTCCTTCCCAGTGTCTCTTTCAGCACCATGGTAATAACAGGGCAATTTCAGCAGGTTTTAGCAGCTGGATATGAAAAAAAGAAGTCGCACTTTTTTAAAGAAAGGGAGATAGCAGAGCTAGTTCTTTTTAACCTTCTGTTGGCAGCCTAATCTTTAATAAGCAGTAATAAACTGTACTAACAACCACTGGCTAGGTAAAAGCAGTACTTCACAGATCACAATTATAAGCAGCAGTCCTAGCAGGATGGCAAGAAGCTGCCAACTTTTAATATTCCCAGCACAGGGCTTATCCGCTTCTCATTGATTCCACACAAAAAGCTGCATCAAGTGTATGTGTGTGTGTGTGTGTGTGTGTGTGTGTGTGTGTGTGTGTGTGTGTGTGTGTGTGTGTGTGCGCACGTGCGTGCACGAGCGTATGCAAATGTGTGTGTGTGGGTGTGTGTCTGTGTGAAATTGACTGTATATACATGTGTATATGTGTGTGTGTGTGCGTGTGTGCGTGTGTGTGTGTGTGTGTGTGTGTGTGTGTGTGTGTGTGTGTGTGTGTGTGTGTGTGTGTCTGTGAGTGTATACATGTATGCCACACTACTTTACAAAGAGATGGTAAACAGGGCAATGTTTTAACAGCAGTGTCAATTTCCTATTTAGAAAGTGATACAGGTTCATAGGTATGGCAAAAACAAGGTGGTCAGCATTTGAAGAAGTTATCTTTGCCATTTCAACAGCCACCAAGTGAGGACTGTTCAGGTCCTGTAAAGTTCTCTGTTCATGTTTGATGTTTCATTTCAGTACATACATTAAAAGATACTGTTCACATACGACAACTGTTACTTTACAGGCCCATTCCTTATGATACATTATACTTTAACCAGTAATTTAATTAATATTTTAAAGCAGGCAGGAGACAGCTTATGAATTTCAGTGTTTCTTCTGTGAAGAGCCATCAAACATAGGTTCATAGGTTGGTACTAGGCTATCGGCCCTAGGGCCTATACAAGCCTAGCCATAACAATTCCCTAGCTATTTCTTCCTACACTATTTACTTCCCTGGGCCCCTGCCTAGCAGGGCAACTGATGTGATCCCCAGGGTGAATTTCCTTTCTCCCATCCAATCATCAAGGTTCCTTTTGAAGAGGGCCAAGGAGGCACTCTGCTTGACATGTATGGGTAGTCTATTCCAGAGTCTGGGGAGTCTCTGGGTCAGGAACCTATCCCTCCAGCATGTTTTGTTTATTGTGATGACAAGGTTTAGATCCCTGGAGCATGTGGCTCTGAGGGATTGGGATTTCTTTAAGTGTAGCATGTCCAACAGCTCTGGGTTTGACATGGCCTTGTATGTTAAGCAGAGATCACCTCAGAGTAGATGATTTGCGACAGAACATAGCTGGAGTTTTTTAAGGTGGTCAGCATAGGGCATCTGCTTTAGGACTGTGATTCTTTTAGTGAGGTATTTCTATGGCCTTTCCAGTTGTTGCAGATGTCTTGAGAGGAACATACCAAATGGGGCGTTGTCTTCTATAATGGGTCTAATGAGGGATGAGTACAATGGGACAATGACCTCCTTTTTTCTGGATGAAAAGCCCTTAGTGATGAGGTGTGCCACATAGAAGGATTTCCTGACTGTTGTAGCTATGTGGTTATTGAAGGTGAGACCACTGTCCATCTGTGTCCTTAAGTCTCTTATCACACTTTCAGTGTTTAGTGTACTGCCATCTATGCGGTAATTCATGGGTACATGTTTTTTCCCAAAGGGGATAACTACATTTCTTGGCATTGAGCTTTAGCCCATGGCTCTGGCACCAAGCATCTGTTTCTGTAAGGCCCTTTTGTAGAGTATCCACATCATTTAGGGATTCAGTAATGGCTCCCAGTTTGCAGTCATCTACAAACTTTGTTAGCCAGAGTTCCTTAGTGTTGGCCTGTACTCCAGAGAAGTAGATGCCAAACAAGAGAGGTCCCAGGACTGAACCCTGAGGTATTCCACTTGTCACTTGTCTGGAGCTGGATTTGGAGTCAGCTACTTTTACAGTGTGGGTTCTGTCAGTAAGCCAGTTGGCAACCCATCGAGTGACGTAGGGAGTAATGCCCAGCTTAATAAGTTTATCTATGATTCCAGAGTGGGGGATGGTGTCAAAGGCCTTGGCGAGGTCCAGATAGGCTGTGTGGACTGCCTTACCCTCATCCACGGCTCTGGATACTGATTCGAGGAAGTCAATCAGGTTTAGGAGACAAGATCGGCCCTTCAGGAACCCAAACTGGGTGGGGTCCAGTGTTTTAAGGTTGCCAATGTCTTTGTTT
>NC_056737.1:966980151-966992651 GCF_019279795.1 Protopterus annectens
CATACCTCTAATGGTAATTCAGTGTTGAAGTTGTTGATAGACTTGACCATTATAACAACCTTCTAGACAGTGGCGAATATGTACAAAAAGCACTTCTGTAGAACAGCAAAGGTTGGATATTACAAGGAACTTAAAAGTTAACATGTCACTCTGCTCAGTTATTTCACCCTTCTACAGACCTCCATGTTTTTCTCAATAACATTTTAAATGGTCTCTGTTTTCTTTTAAATTTGGGTTCATAAATATTTCCAGTCTAATTATATCGGATGCACTCATATTCCCCGTGTTCCTAGCAAAGCTTGTAAGAATAAGAGAATCATTAAGAACAAATGGTTCAGCAATTGTTTTGAAATTCTGAGAACCAAAATTGCAATCCTCAAATATAAGAAGACTGAAAATGTTTGTGTGTATGCATTAAGGCAGTGGTGTGAGTATGGTATAGCTATTACTGCATGTCCAGGGGTGTTGTGAGGCATTAGTCTAAAGGGCTTCAAGGTTAGATTGGTATTTTCTATTGCTGTAGGAAGTACCATTATTGCTTCATAGGTTCATAGGTAGGTACTAGGCTATTGGCCCTAGGGCCTATATAAGGCTAGCCAAAAAAGTACCCTGGCTTTCACCACCCAAGAAAATTATTTTCCTGTGCCCCTGTCGAGTAGAGACACAGAAGTGATCCCCGGGGTGAATTTACTATTTTCCATCCAATCATCAAGAGTGCTAATGAGGAGCTTTGTTTTATATAGATAGTTTGTTCCAGAGTATGGGAAGTCTCTGGGACAGGAATCTATCCCTCCAGCATGTTCTGTTTATTGTGGTGACAAGGTTTAGGTCCCTAGAGTGTGTAGCTCAAAGGGATTGTGATTTCTTTAAGTGGCGCATGTCCAACAGCTCTCGGTTTGACACAGCTTTATATGTTAGGCAGAGATTGCCTCTGAGTAGGCGATATACGACAGAGTAAAGCTGGAGTTTTTTGAGATTGTCTGCGTAGGGCATCTGTTTGAGGGTGGTAATCCTCTTTGTGAGGTATTTCTACAGCCTTTCCAGTTGTTGTAGATGTCTTGTAAGGTACATACAAAAGGGGCATTGCACTCTATAATGGGTCTAATGAGTGACGAGTAGAGGGGAACAATGACCTCTTTTTACCTGGATGAGAAACATTTTGTGATGAGGTGTGCCACATAGAAGGATTTCCTGACTACTGTGGCAATGTGATAATCAAAGGAGAGACTACTGTCCACCTGTGTCCCAAGATCTCTTATCACACTTTCAGTAGAGGGGAACAATGACCTCTTTTTTCCTGGATGAGAAACCTTTTGTGATGAGGAGTGCCACATAGAAGGATTTCCTGACTACTGTGGCGATGTGATCATCAAAGGAGAGACTACTGTCCACCTGTGTCCCAAGGTCTCTTATCACACTTTCAGTGTTAAGTAGACTACCACCTATGTGGTAGGTCATGGGTACAGAGTTTTTACCAAAAGGGATGACAATGCACTTTTTGGCACTGAGCTTGAGGCCATGGCTTTGACACCAGGCATCTGTCTCAGTGAGGCCCTTTTGTAGGACTTCCACATCATTACGAGTTCCAATTATGGCTCCTAGTTTGCAGTCATCTGCAAACTTCGTTAGCCAAAGACTTTCTTTGTTAGCCTGTACTTCAGAAAAGTAGATACCAAACAGGAGAAGACCCAGGACTGAACCCTGTGGTACTGTCACTGGTCTGAAGTCGTATTTAGAGTCTACTACTTTCACAGTGTGGGTTCTGTCAGTGCTAGTTTAGTGAGTTTATCTATAATTCCAGAGTGGGGGATGGTGTCAAAACCCTTGGCGAGATCTAGATAGGCTGTGTGAAACAGCTTACCCTCATCTACGGCTTTGGTGACTGCTTCAAAGAAGTCTATCAGGTTTGGGAGACATGATCTGATTTTTACAAACCCGAACTGGGTGGGATCCAGAGTTTGGAGATTAGCAATGTCTTTGTTTATAAGTTCCATGATGATACGTTCCACGGCCTTGCAGACCAGGCTCGTCAGGCAAATGGGGTGGTAGTTCCCGGTGTCTGTTATGGCTCCACCTTTGTGGAATGGGATAACTGTGTGCCATTCAGTGGGCACAAAGCCTGAGGTGAGGCTATGATTGAACATGGTGCTTAGGTGGGGTGCCAGTTCATTCTGTAGTTCATGTAGAACACAGCCTGGGATGTTGTCAGGTCCCATGGATGCTGTGTTCTTGGCTTTGGAGAGTGTGGATTTTACCTGTGCAGCCGTGATTACAGGAACTTTGCATTCTTCCAGTATAGAGATGGGCCATTTAGGGGGTGAGAGGGGGGTAAAGTTAGCGCTAAACCTATCTGCCAAGATGTTGGCAATATCAGTTGGTTCTGTATATTTAGTGCCATTGTGCTGTAACTCAAAGCAGATCTGAGTGTTGCCATTGAGATGTTTGACATAGCTATATAATGCTTTGTGGTTGTCTTTAGAATCAGTGGCGATTTTGTTTTCGTAACTAGCTTTGGAGGATTTTATGAGGGATCTCAGCTTCTTACTGAGGCTGACCAGGGAGTTCCTCCAATCATGGGATTTTACTCTTTTTTGCAACAGTTTCTTTCTTCTGTTGTAGAGTTTGTTTATGGAAGGGGACCACCAAATTGGCTTCCTTTTTTTGGAGGATAGCATCTTGATTCGGGATAGCATGATCCATGCACTCGTGTAAGTGCTTATAAAATGCATTTGTGTAGGATTCAGCAGTCGTACCTCTATTGTCCATCTGCGTGGGTGTCATGACGTTTGCCAGTTCTGTCTTAAGAAGCATGAAGTTGGCTTTGGAGACATTTTTTACTGTGGTTTCCCTAATGGGGGGTGGGGGCAATATGTGGATGTATAGGGTGATTAGTTTGAGGTCAGATCTGACCAACGAGGAATTGACCTCTGGTGTGGAACACCAGTCACCCGTGTTGGTAATGACCAGGTCTAGAATATTGCTGCCCCTGATGGGGATGTGGATAGGTTGATCCAATGCATAGGAATTTATGAATTCCAGAAAACGTTGAGCAAAAGAGTTGGTACATGAGTAGTTTTCCCATTTAATGGTGGGGTAGTTGAAATTGCCCATTATTAGGGTCTTGGGTTGTACCGTAATATTTTCCAGTGTATCAAGAAATGAGTGGGAATCCTGGGGCATGGTGGGGGATCTGTAGCAAGTTACAATTTGGATTGCAGTCTTGTCCAGAGTTAGTTGCACTTGGATAATCTTGGATGCATTATGCTGAGCAACTAGCCTGGATGTGTGGATATCCTTAATGAATATGGAGACGCCTCCACCTTTAGTGTTTCGGTCCAGGTTACGTGGCCAAAAGGTGTGGTATGAATTATAGCCTGGTAATGCAGGGGTGCTCCCTGGAGCCTTGAACCAGGTCTCTGTCACTGCACAGATGTCGATGTTCTCCATTTTAAGGAGTGCCACGAGTGAGTGCATTTTGAGATTTAGACTTCTAGCATTGAGTAGCATTACCCTCAGATTTTGCTAGCTTGTACCTATTACGGTGGTGAATTTGTCATTTGAACCTTGCCTAAAAAGGCACTATAGGGCTGGCAAGAGCCTTAGCCAGTATCTGGAATCCCAAGGGTGACAGGTACAGGCCATCTCTGGCAAAGCATCATGGTCTGTCGATCATGTCATCCCAGGCAGACAGATACTGGATGCCCTTAGAATGACACCAGAAGCCTAGCCAATTGTTGAAGTCAATCATTTTTTCCTTGTACTGTGGTATCATTCTTGGTGATGGCAGGATGCTACTCAGGGCTAGGGTCATACCTGCCTGGGCTACAAGATCGGAGAGCTCCTCCATGTCTATTTTCATGTAGTCCAGGGAGGTACATCTCAGGTCATTTACACCAACATGGACAATGACAGAGTCATATTTGTACTTGTTGAGGAGTGACCTGAGTCTATTATCTTTCTGTCCCTTCCTGCACTGCTTCATTTCCCATTTGTGGGGTTCATGTTTCACTTTCATTATTATTAGTTCTTTTGTTTTTTTACCTTCCGTGATGTTTTTTACTATTCCTGATCAAATTATGTACTTAAATTAGAGATTTTAATGCTTTTATTACTAGAAAGTACATCCAGTTTGTGTAGGAGTCCTGATTCCAGTTTTGTTCTTTTATTATTAGCTTATGCAAACTTAGTAATGCATTTGATTGAGGGGATCATGGTTTTTTTTTTATTTCTTTATGGATTTACTGTTTTATTTTTTTTTTTTAGCATTTCTGTGTTTAACAGTTTTTCCATGCTAAATTACTTTTCAAGATGGTGTCAGACTGTTGGATTTTGAAGTCTGTGAGAGAGCAGAGATCTCTGACTGAATGTGAGATTTAGGTAGTCTGGCCTAGCTTCATACCTCTTAACTGTACAGAGTTTAGCAGAATGTCAAGACTTTTGCCTCATATTTTGGTCTGTTTCTCATAAAATTGTGGTTTTCTGGCAAGTCACTGGCAAATCACTGAGGACTGAATTCAGAAAATAATGACAGAGATTTGAGATTCAGTGTTCATACCCTTCAGAAAATTCAAGCTAATGCAAAACCTGTTATCTATCAACATGTTAAGTTTGTAAGAGCGGTATTTCAAAATTATCCCTATTTTTGGGCCTTTAACCCAAACTCCCACACCCCCATCGTTTATGACTTTGTCCAGATTTCTTGCTCTAAGAGGTTAAAATGTATGCCTATCTTTCTCCCATGCACTGAACAGATCTGATGCACAGGTAGACAGCAATCTGATCAATTAGTTTGCTCACTTTATAAAGAGAATGTGTATCAAATACAAGGCTGCAATACCCCAGAGTACCCCTGCAAGCTGCAGTTAGTATGAATGAGTAACAGAGTTATGGAGCTTTAATATTATTATGGTGAGTTTCAAGATTCAGTGCATTTGAACTGCAGCTGCCATTTATTTCTTGGTTGTTGCTGGATTTCCAAGAATGAGATTCATAAGGAATAGCTGATAATCCAATATGTAAAAAATTTGAGGGAAGGGGAAGACAAAGAATAAATCAGGCATGGCACTTTTACAGTCATGATTTACCAGTTAATCAATTGGCACTACTACCAGACAACTGCTATGATTTAGGCATAGTACTATGATTTTTACTGTCAGAATGTTCATCCCAAATTTACTTATTTTCTTCATGACGTCAAACATATTTAGGCACACACATAGATTCATAGGCAAATATTAAGCCATCAGACTATTGTAAGCCTAACCAATAAACAGGGCTTAGAAGCAAACTCATTTCTGTGAGGTAAAGGCCTGAACCATTATGCCAAACCCACCTCCACAACCTAGCTAATAACCAGCGGTCAGACGTAAGCTCTGTACCTTGTATCTGTGAGGTAAAGGCCTTAATCATTATGCCAAACCCACGTCCACAACCTAACTAATAAGCAGCGGTAAGACGCAAGCTCTGTACCTTGTATCTGTGAGGTAAAGGCCTTAATCATTATGCCAAACCCACCTCGACAACCTAGCTAATAACCAGCGGTCAGATGCAAGCTCTGTACCTTGTATGTGTGAGGTAAAGGCCTTAATCATTATGCTAACCTACACACATACATTTTCATATATTAGTAAATAAAAGAACTAACCCAGTACAAATATTCCACATTGCTGAATGTATCATGTCCCAAGTATCTGAACAAGTTCTATTCTAAACATTAAGGTGTTCCTTTTGCTGGTCCTCTATTATGATCTTTAAAGTTCAGAGGTTGAGAAGTGTAGCAGCGGGCAGTGGAAGGGTTGTAGATCCTTTGCATTTTTTTGGATATAACCTCAATAAAAACTTGCAAGGACTCCATCAGTTAAGAGCAGGGGACTTCCCATGCACTGCAGGCCCATATAAGAAGCACTGCAGTGGTTGTACTGCATTACTGGGCCTTATCCCTTGTCATTCTAACAAGAAGAGTTAAGGATGCTTACAGCTGGTGATGTATCACTTTCACATTAACTATTCTTTCTGTATTTCATTTTACAAGGAGAGGTGTTGGGTGACCCCCCCCCCCCATCACTACACAAGTCCTCCCTCAGGTAATGTGTTTAAACTATACATTGCACTCTGATCAACAAGTAAGTTAATTTTAATTATTTATTTTGCATACAAAATTATTAAAAAAGAAACAGATGAGGGTGGAGGAACAAAGTACTATTGTTTGTGTGTGTGTGTGTGTGTGTGTGTGTGTGTGTGTGTGTGTGTGTGTGTGTGTGTGTGTGTGTGTGTGTGTGTCAGGGGGACACGGGGGTGTGGCATGAGATGCAAAATAACATGAAATTACCATATCTGAAAGTTATGTATTATCAACTACACATGCCTCTTTCAAGTTCATGTCACATGCGTTGAGGTCCAGTTTCTGATTTTGTGCCCAAGAGAAAAGATGACTTGTACAATTAATGCAGCAGAATTCTTACCTGAACCCAACTCTTAAAATATGAATAACCACTAACCAGAAGGGTGAAGGGAAGCATGTCTTACCAAATTACACAAGATCAAATGACGAAAATGTACTATGCAAGCAAAATGTTAACTCTGAAGAAAAGAGTCCGTGTTACAAGGTGCATGTCCCACAGAACTACTGCGACAGCTTATCCCCAAAACACACAAACACAAACCACAAATTAAAACTGGTGAATTTGTAGCAAAGGAGGAGAACAGTTTTAAGAAAAGAAATGCTAGTTGCTTACACATGAGAAACACGGTAAACAGTTTTGTTCATGCTGTATGAACCTCACTCTTTATCAGCTACAATAAACAAAACAAATGGAAAGCATCTGACTGATTGCAGGAATGAGAGCAACCTCTGGCAGTGAAACAAAATCAGATATAACATGAAGCGGATAATGCAAATGCCTATATTCTTGCACATCTGCAACAACTGGAACAAAGTGAAGCACCATTGCTTTACAAATGCATGTTAACTACCATCTGCCTGCCCTTTTCCTTGAATCTAAATAGCAGAATACTTTTCTGCACCATGTGGGTCCATTTAGTAAGCCCTTTTGCCCCTCTGATATCTTCAAAAACAGTCCTCTGACAAGAGCAATTCATCCTGTGATCACAGCACTAAAGGTGAATCTGTTTGATTTTTTTATTACTTATGCCTCATGGGTTTAATTTGTATTTCTAATGCAGACTAAATTAGAAGAGATGACTTGTGTAACTTTATACCTTTTAACGGCTCTCCACTTATAAAATACTTCTGTAATTGATGTAATCACTAAACATTTGAGACCCACTTGCTACTTAAGTGAAACATCTGATAAAGCAATCTTACTTGTTGCTGTAGTATTTTAATTTGTTTGTATTTTTGCTTTCTAATGAAAATGGGCATTCTTATACAGAAATGCATATTTCACTCCTGTTTATTAGGGGTGGGGAAGACACACTGAAAATTTCAGTCACCTCTGCATATGAATGGCAAGGACAGGAGCTAACTACTGCAGCTGGTGTGTGTGTGTGTGTGTGTGTGTGTGTGTGAGAGTGCATTCATCTACAGTGGCCCACTACAGATTTGGAATGGAGTCCACAGGCTCCCTGATCAAACTAACATCTGTTTTTCATTTTTGTTTAAAGATGTAAAATCTTTTCAACTGGACATTAATCATAGACACAGCACACAGACAGAGTGAGACTCAAACGACATACTGAAATAACTTAACCAGAAGCACATTAAAGGAGAGTTAACATAGTGATGGGATACAACCCAGACTATACATCAAATGGATAAAGTATTCCTAAACATGAAAGTCTTGGGTGTCTGAATTTTTATAATTACCATACACTTCTTAGGTAAGACAACCTTTTGGACAACTCTTCAGCATCTGTGCAAAATAAAACATAATAGCTTATTTTTCCCCATAAACTTTTCATGGACATATACTGCTGTATTTTTTTTTTAACAAATGCTACTCCACTCCATACAAAATGCCTTTCACCAGACACCCCATCCCCCTCTCCAAAAAAATGACTGCTCTCCTCTGCAGTTGAAGAATTGAAAATTACTTAATTTGTACAGAATTAACAAGTAGGGAGGCAGGAAGTAAATTCTCACCAGTTAAGTGAATAATCTTTTAGTATGGCTAATTCAAGAGATCTATAGCTTCCTGTTGGGTTTGCCTTGTATTCACAGGGTGACAGGACAGGCCATTAGTAGCCGACAAATTATTCTACACCAAATCCCGCAGTTTTATGCCATGCTGGAGGTGTGAAATGATAAAGCATCAATTAGTATTTCAAACACAAATATACCTGCTAGTTAATAAAGCTTCATTAGGAAAAAGCTGCTCCCATAGTCAAAAAATCTTTTCCCACTGTTAACACAGACTGCTATGTGATATTAATATAATTGCAAAGACCAAAACACTTACATACATACAGATTTGAAAGGCATGCTACCACAACTCTGCCTCCAGCACAGCATATTATTTTTATGCTGAAAAAATAATACATCCCTTCATGTTATGCAGTATATGCAGGACTGAAGCTGAGAAAAGGGATCAGAGTCCAGGGAGCAGTAAATGACTTCCACTTCAGATTATGACCTTTCCAATAACAGTAATCTTTATTTTTCATTCTATTCCTCTCTCCTGGCCCCCTGCTAATGCTCTTCTGGTTATGCTTGGCCACTTCCATAGTCACAAAAGAGAAAGTCAGATTTAGTTTCCTCCTCAAAGACATCTGTCATCTTATGTCTAATACTCTCACTCAGTGTCCTACCGCATGTTTAATGCCCCCCTGTATTTACAGCCCCAAGCACCAAGTTGCCCTCATTCCATTATAATGTGGGGGCCTCCCATCTCCGTGTACAGAATATGACACCATATTGTGTCACTTTCTGACCAAAATTTACCAAAACAAGAGATAATATGGAGACTATGGCTGCTTTTGTCAAAAAGAAAGTCATATGGGGATACTACTGTTTCTGCCTGCTGTGACATTTATGAAAGACATACTCTGAAGCAGAGTCACCTGTGTCACTCCAGAGTCTATCATCTAGACATGTACATGCTAGGGATGCACTCCAACAACCTCTCAACTGTTGCTATTTGGAAGGAATGTTCCTATTTTCAGGCCTATGTTACCTCTGCAGAGGATGTCCCTATTTTTGGAGGTATGTCCCTAATTTCAGGCTTGATTTACACAATTTTCTGAAAACTCCTCATCTCACATGATTCTGAAGCTCTCTAGTGTACAAAAAACCACAACACTACATGGCCAACACACTAATCATACCAGTGATTTAAAGAAACAGGGCATACATCTCACATTTTCCTTTTTCTGAAGCAAAAATAAATGATCTTTGTGGTAGAATTTTGCAAAACAGTTCATTAAAGACTACAAATTTTGCAGTGCCTCTGATAATGTGCATATATTTTTTTCATAATTTTTGTCACTGTCTGTTTTTAACTGTGTTTCTGAGTAATGTTTCAGATTCCAGTTGAAAGCGGGAAGAGTTATATGCTATTTGGTATTCAAATTTTACACTTATTAGATGTCTAGATTTTCAGCCAAATATTCCTACTTTCCAATGGCCTTTGTTACTATTTTTAATGTCTGCAGGTTGGCGGGTATCCTGAAGTTCAAGTTAGGTGTGCAGAATTTACTCTGTTGAGCCTCAATGAAGCCAATCAGGAAATTCATCTTGCATGTCGGTATAAGTAGAAGGTGCAGAATTGTCCTTAGCAGTTTAGTATTACTCCCTCTAGTTGTCTCTACAATTAAAACTACACTATATAATAAACACTCTTTCTTCTGATATTATAGTTTTTCTCAGTCATCTCACACAAACCTTGTATAATCAATAAAATACTTACCTGGAAGGCTAATGAACATCTCCATTGTACCATCTACCTGCCACAGGTGATTTTTTTTCCAGACTTGCCTCCATTGACCAGAAGACCAGCAGGGTGATGTGACATGGAGTGCCCAATGACCAGATGTCCCATCCTGGAATGAGGGAGTAGGAACTCGCAAGGGGTCACTCGCCTGTGGTGGAAACTTTGAGGGTGGCTTTGCTTGGATGTTGTGTAAAATCATATTGCTTGTGGCCGTTACTAGTTCTGAGATTCAAGACCATTGCAGCATGCAATGAAGTGGGTGGGTACTTGATGGCTTTTGTCAATCATTCCAACAGTGGACTGGTAAAGAATCACAGATGGTAGGATGAAGCAGAGAGAAGCAGATGTGTGTCTGTTTATCCTCTGGGTCCCACAGCATTCATAAGTAGTTACACCAGATATCAAGTGTATGGTAAATGAAAATGCAGTACAGCTGGGGCAGAAATGCTGGGAAGAAACAAACAGAAGCAGGAGGTATCAGGCAGGGGACTTGAGGCAATAAAACTGCTGATATAAATAAATAAGTACTGCATTCCTGATTGCCCTGAGATAATAAATGCTTTCATTGGCTGATGTGTCTCATCAGTGTAATACTGATTTGTCTTCCTGGTGGTTTTGTGGTCCTTTATGTCCCTAAACAATGAATCCCTGTAACTGGATTCACCCACACGGGTCCATACAATGTCTTCCCAACTCCCAGCATGACTCTATCACTCCATGTAGACCCTGTGTGGGAGATGAAGCAATAAATACCACTTTCTGCAGCCGCTCCACTGGACCTGCTGTTTATACTCATACATTTGGGTGACCATTGTTTAAATGTCCTGTATTAGCTCATTTGTCAAAGGGATCTGAGTGGAGGTTGCGTGGGCTATGCTGTACTTGGGGGCAATTCCAATGAACCAGCAAGAACACTCCCCATTACATGAAAATATTTACTGAATAGAAAAGGTCACTAAATTACCAAGAAAATGATTTATTTATATTATTGGAGCTATTTTCTTTGATTTCACAAAAGCTTTTGATTTAATTAACCACCCTAGCTCACCGAAAGCTCACAGAAAAAGGCATTAGCAATGATGCCCTATCCTGGTTTGAACATTTTCTTAGACAACAAGCACTTCAAAGTCAAACTAGATAAAGCACTTTCCAACTCAGCATAGCTGCAGAAAGGGGACCCCTAAAGCTCAGTTCTGGTCTTTCTATTATTCACCATTTTTATAAATAAACTCTACCTCCACCTTCCCCACCTTCAACTTCTCCACTATGTGGATGACATGGCCGTATGCAAATCCATCCCATCTCACTCTTTTATTCAGAATCAAATTCAAATCTTTCTCTATAACATTTAGAACAGGCACAGACTTATATCACACAAACATCTTGTAAGGCTCTCCAAATCCAAATGTATAATCTTCATAACTTCTCAAAGACCATTCAAATTCCCACTTCACCTCACCATTACTGACATAAATAATTTTGTCATGGAAATCACAACTACATTTAAGTACTTTGGGCTATGGTTTTAAACCCATCTCTCTGCTTCCCTTTTCACTTAGATAAATCCAAATTAAAAGTAAACACCCTGCTTTTCTCGGCCAAACAAATGTCAGTTTTTCTCTCTTCACTGCTGTTCAGTCTGCCATAGGGAAAGGCATCCTACTACGCTCACTGGAGTGCAGTCAACCCACATTTGCCACCGCTTCCTCACACATAACACTGCTACTTACAATACTCTCTCTAACACCATCTGTGGTTTCATTACCAACTCCCCCCTCAAGAACACCAGCTCCAGAGAAAGCAAGATGGCTCTTGTGAAACAAATAGCCAGTCTCCTGTTAGGCACTTTACTCTTCTAATTGCTGCAACTACTATCATTTGCCCGTCTCTCAGTCAAATGTCATGGAAAACTCATATTACAACCTCCAAACAATATCCCCAAAATGCACCCTTCCTCTCCACTCCAGGAACCATTTTCCAGTCTACCAAACATGCCTTCTCCATTCTAGCCCCCTTTCTCTGAGTCCCTCCCCATCTCCATCAGAGAAAACTCCAAACTAACTTCAGATAAGATCTCTTTATCCACCTGTATCAACAATCAAATTTACCTGCCTCAACAAAGATCACATTACTCAAGGTTCACGGCCTCCTTCTTTTCATTTCAAACTCCAACTCAAACTACAGTCAGTGACTTGGGAAAGTGAATTGCATCTATATATATAACCTCCTTTTCCCCATTTTTGCACTTGAGGTCATGGTGTGATGTCAACAGTGACAATCCTCTAGAGCCAATAGTCACACCGCCAGGTGGGCAGCTTTGCTTGGTAAAGGAAGGTGACCTCCATCTGTGTACACTTAGGGGAGTGCAGCTCTTATGTTTTCTATTTACGTAAGGTTCTTTGTAAGCTGCACTTTGCAGTACAGTGCAGTCACATTTTGTGGTACTCTGACCAGATGAAGTGAAGCAGTCTGCATTCTGTATTGTATCCTTAACTCTAACTAAAGTGTCATACCTTAAGGTGCTCTTTTGCAGGGAAAGTCAGTGTAGAGGATTTCAAGTATGTTATAGGGCAATGTGTTTGGTAATAATTTAAAACTCAGTCTCTCCAATTT
>NC_056737.1:966997651-967005151 GCF_019279795.1 Protopterus annectens
TTGTAACCACAGCCTTCTGCGGCCATGGCCTCTGCCAAAGAAAATGTGAGCTTGCTTATTTTCTTCATGGGGCGCAATAGCGCCTATGTGGGTCTGCACAGATCTGACTGGCTGTGAAAAGAATTCTAAATAAAACACAAACACGGTATTTGGCAACACCACAGAAGCAGGCTTAAGACTAATTTCAACATGTGGACGGCTCTCACACAGCAAGTCTGGCTCCAGTATAAATGAAACCAGGCACTGCAGGCCTTGCAAACATTTGATTTCTGTTTTAAAGGAACAGTGTAGTACTTCCAGGCCGGAAAAGTTGAGAGTTGCATTCTTACCACTCCGTGGTCATCTACACTTTATTTTTTATTAAACAGAGGTACAGGGTGCTAAACAACTGGTATCATATCCTAACTAATAATATAAAATGCCTACTCCTACAATTTGCATTCTGTTTTGCACATCAGAAATTGTTCTGCAGTCTGAAAGCCTCATAATGAGGGAAGTGTTGCTTTGCAGATCCATACTACATGCCACCCTGTATAGTGTTGTTTTCTATAAAACTACTACCAAGTTAAAAATTCCTGTTTAAACAAAGAATAAAGTTTTTTTCATCCCCAAAGAAACCCAGGCTTCCCAAGGCCATCTCAGCAGTCACTTGCTACATCACAGACGGCAAAGATTCAGCTACACAAAAATCACAAACCCCTCCCCCAAAAAAATGCACAAGCATAATCTTTTGTTTTTTTTACAGCTCCTGCTACATTTTAAGTTCAGCACACAAAAAGGGTTATGTATTAAACTGATAATTCTGAGCATTTGAAACTTTTAGACCCAGTTAATGTATCCCTGTTATAAACTGCCAAGCAGACTTACGTACTGGCTCCATGGCATATAGGAGTAAAGGCCTGATTACACACACACACACACACACACACACACACACACACACACACACACACACACACACACGCACATACAAAATACACATACAAACACACACACATTCATTCATACACATACAATTCTTTGGCTATGGGTTACTTGGTTACTGAGAAGTAACATATTCAGGTGACCAATTTTAACCAATGAAGTTACATAATTTCTTACATTTTTTATGCCCAAAAAGTCCCATGTGATTACATTAAAACCTCTGTTGGTATGACGGCAAGAAAAATGAGCATCAGAAGCTACTGTGGGCCGAAGAAGGATGAGGCGGAATGATCAAAAGTGTATAACACCTCCTCCAAGGGCAGCAAATGGACTCATATACTTTTGGAAGAAGCTAAGAGAAACCAAAGCAACATAAAAGAGAAGCTGGACAATAGGTATTTGGAGAAACACCCTGCCCATTGAAACAAATACTGTCCCCATTGAATGACCGTATGGTACCTAACTGAAAATTATTCATCTGAGGCCACGGCAGGAACATCAATTAATTTTCAATGATGCTCTGCAAAGAAGCAAGTCCAGTATCTTTTCTAAATCTGTTGTCTGGACCATGGGATGAATAAGAATTAGACAGTAAATATCTTACTGACTATCTAGTAAAATAGTAGAAAGGAAAGAACAAAGAATGCCAGTAGCGTGCAAACCACATGGAAAATATACCCTGTACAAAGGGGTAAGCTTGCATTTATCTGTGGGGGCTCAGGGAGGAGAGGTCCTTGCTACACAGTATAGGCTTTTATCTTCAGGAATTTAACATGCAGAAAGTACAGACGTACTGTCATGCTACTAAGATGAAAGATCCCAGAGTTTAGGGCAAATGGATTCATCGAATTTAGAGAATTTTTCAATATTGTCTTAGTATAAATGAAAAAGAGGGAAAAAAAATAAAAAGAGGAGGAAACGTAGATCTTCATGAAGAGAATCTATGAACAGACAGCAAATCATTGCAAAACAAATGAAACCAAGTTACGAGAAAGATAAGACAAAAATGACAGCTGTCTAAGGTAGCAGCATACACAGCAAATGTATTTTTCAAGAAACAAAAACAAACCAATACAGCCTCAGAGGACAGGGTAGTACATTTGATTACAGAAGAAGTCAGAAGAAGAAGAAAATGGAAAAAAAATAGTTTGCAAGACAGAAATTCTAGAGGCTGGGAAGAGCTGGAACAGGACAAAAAATGCTTTTTTACTTAACCATTCAGTATGTTATTTACGACTGAAAAGAAACCATTAAAATCTTTTCTGTCATTTCTATGATGGAAGTGCTAAAGAAAGGTGTTCAAGTGTTGTTCCTATAAAGCAGACAATGTAAAATGCCATTTCTCTTGAAGTTGTTTGACTATCATTTATGGGGCAGAAAGATTTCCACACACTCATGTAAGAGGCTTTTCTCCCCACACTTTTCTTACGTGATATAATGATTTCAAGGCCTGCACTTTAAGGAAAAGATCATTTCTTCCATGCATTCCGGCCCTTGGTTCTCACTGCAGTTGTTCCCAATGTTATCCCTTGATTTCCTCACACAGCTCTCCATAAGGTCAGACACTCATTCATCTTTGTCCAATAGTATTACAGCAAACTGCCACTTTAAACACTTGAAACAGTGGTAAGGAAAACTGGGAAAGCTGTTGTAAGAAAGGGATGCTGAGTGCCCCAAACCGAAGGAAGACCAGGATCATAAATGATATAAACTGAAAGAGAAAAGGTTGTGCCAAACAAAACTACCTGAAAACTTTTTCAGTAGTTAACTAAACTCAAAGCATGTGACCTATTTAAATTTCAGAAAATCTACAGTTCCTTTTCCTCCTACCAGTTTAATGTGTTGATTGGGAGGCTTAGAACATTACAGGGTAGATTCATAGCTTTCAAGAACAAGCTCAGGGCCTACAGGCCATAGAGAAGCCTGATATCCTGTATCCCATGATGGAATTTATGGGTGCATGTGTAGTCATCTGATTCCTTCTTGGAGGTATGAATTGGTGGGATGACTTTAATTGAGGGGCCATTTATTCTGTAGGCATGGGTATGTCTCAGATGTGATAGCAGTAAAACAGTATTATAACTAGTTGGGTCCTAAAGGGTCCTGGCAACAAATTATCAGCCTGAACATTGAAAGTGATCATAGGGTTTTGAAGGAGTTAGTCCTTGGACTGGTCCTGTTTATGTGATCAGAAGTATAACAATGAAACTGTTATGGTTTACAGAAACCACAAACTCTATTAACAGATGTTCTCTAGCAGTTTTCGAAAGCTAATGCAAAACTCAGGGCACTTTTGAGTTAAAGTCAAGCACACACATTCCATATTGAAAGTCTGAAATTATACATTGGGGGCAGAAGGACTTGAAAGTTCACAGCTGTGCAACGGGGACAAAGGGGCCTGCAGAAAGACAGGATGACACTGCTATTCATATAACTGGAAAGGGACTTGGAAATAAATGAAAAATAAGCAGTTTAACTGGGAAAAGATTAAGCTACAATTTATTTCTATGTAATTAACAGGAGCAGACAGCAAGGAAGTAATGCGTCTTGTGCAGGAACATATACTGTGTATATACTACGTAAGCTGGAGGTCAAGGGATTCAAACTCAGATCCTTAAATGGTTATCTGCTCACAAGAAGGGTCCTACTGTCTGAGGATCCTGGTACATAAATGAGCAGGTAATAATACAGAAGAAAAGAGGTGACAATATGACTGAATGCATGTCATTTCCACAGGCATGGGTTTCATTAGTGGGGTACAGGCAGTTCATAAACATGATTAAAGTGAAGGAAAAGCTATACTTCTCCACAGTCACATGATGAGACATAGTCACATGATGAGATACTGAGCATCCTGAATAGGTATACCTTAAGGGGAAGAAAAACTGAAAAAATATAATAAAAGCTTTTGGATATTTTAGTCACCTAGTCAGGGTATGGGTACAAGAGGGCAGTATCCTTTAGAAAAGCTGATGTTATGAATTAAAATGGCACAATGTCAGCCAAAACCAAAAGAAGAGTATACAGTATAGCATATTGAAGTATTTTGTTATGGGAAGGGTGATGTTTGCATAAACATGACGTCTAACAATGATGGAGGGGGGACAGATTCAGTACAGGAGATAAAATATCCACGTTACAAGAGTACCAGAATGGGAAAGATGAGTTGGAGATCAGTAAGGGTCTGGGCCGGCTGCAATCAGGAGAGAAAAAAGAGGCATATTACATGGATCTGATTCAATTTATGACAATTTTTTCTGTTCCACATATGTAAAATTAAATGTTTAAAATACATGATAAACAGATAAATCTGCTCCAGGTATTTCTGATGTCATGGCAGGTCCTTCAAGTCCTTAACAGATCCATGCTGTAGCAACTCTTTTCCCCAAGCAGATTAATCTAACTGAGCAACCCTGCATGTCATCCTGGCCCATAAACTTCATAGTGCTGTTATGAAAATGGCCTAAAATTATAAAATAGCCTACAGCTGGACTTGTTGCAAATGTCAGTAACAGCTCTGGGCTCCACTAAATACCTAATTTTTGAACGCTGCCCTTGAAAAGAAAAAAAAAAACAAAAAAACGATAGTATAGTAGTAGAACCAATGTCTTATCCCAACACAGCTAGGATCTGAAACATGGAAAAATGTGCTTGTGCAAATAGGTAATATATATATATATATATATATATATATATATATATATATATATGTGTGTGTGTGTGTGTGTGTGTGTGTGTATGCATATATATATATATATCTATATATATATATATATATATATATATATATATATATATATATATATATATATATATATATATGGATCTAGGACATATACTCAAAAGTGCAAATCACCAAACGTGAAATTTAACGGACATACCGAAAACAAATCTACACGAAGACACAATTGATAGAAACCCAGATAACCGAAACCAATGATATGCTTAGTGGTTAGTTCCACTTTAAATAGCAATGACGTGTGAATGGAAGTGTACAAACGTACCAAAACACAATGGTTGATATCTGTAGGTTAGCACCCGGTGTTCTGGGTCAAGTATATACAACAGGTAAATCACAGCGCGGAGGAGAAATATTAGTTATAGGTGGTTATGTCTATCAGTTGCAACAGAAAACTAAAACTAGGAAGTACTGGAATTGTAAGTACAAAGTGAGTCAAGAAGAGAAGTATTGTCCGTAGACAAGAGCAGTTCCAGGTACGTTTTGAAAATAAAGATGAATATATGTCATTGCAGTCTGTGAAAGCTATTGCTAATCTTCTACAAATCTCAACAGGAAGACTAGTACCGGAATTGTTAATTTATGCGTGATGACAGTTATTTATGTGTTAATACTACATAATACAGGATGTGTATTTCAAGAATTATAGCTGGTTTATTGATAATGGGTTACTGAATAATGGGAATTATATCATGTTTGTAGTGCACTGTCAACATTCACTGTGGTGTTCCTGCACTTATCCGCCGTTCTGTTGTTTTCGGTTACTTATGACTTGGGGAATTGCCTTTTCATGCATATTGGTTTTCGGTGGTATATGTCCGTTAATTTCACGTTCGGTTATTTGCACATTCGAGTATATGTCCTAGATCCATATATATATATATGTGTGTGTACACCCATACACACACACACACACACACACACACACACACACACACACACACACACACACACACACACACAAAATCTATAGGAAAAACTGTATCAAAGTTGCTGGCCAAGCCTTCTTAAAACCAAGAAAAAAGAACCACAAACTGTAGTCAATCTATGTTATGACCTTAAAGTAATCAAGCACTTAAAACTTGTTTAGAAATTGATACTTCTTCTTTGAAAAATATAAAACATATTAAACAGTTGAGCACTTTAGCCCCTCACAGATCTTCATCAGATCTAACTCCAGTTTACCTGACATGCAGCACAGTTCATTGTCAATTCTCTCAAGCTGGAGGTTATAAATGTATGCTATAGGCTGTCTGACCAGGATAAAGTAGGCTAGGTCTCATCTTTCATCCCTGTTCTGCATTTCTACTCCTATTGGTAGCTCATCTGTTCTAACTTATGTGCTGTACTCCTAGCCTACGTAGTTAGTGCCTAATTGATGGAGGCACTTTATACACATTTTGTCACTGCTTGTGCACATCCTTTAGTATATCAGCTTATCAGTGATGCAATAAGCAGATGTCATTTGCCATATTAAAAAATAAAAACAAGTACTAAAAGATCATGACAACTAGTCAGGTTATAACCATTAAGGGTTATGCTGCTATAGTCATAATTGCAGCCAGTCAGAACCATGCTGTGAGCTGTCTAGCTGTCCCAGTGACTGGATGTGTCTACCTTGTATCCTTTGTGTGAGGTAATGTGCCATCCTTTCTATGAAAAAATTAATATATCTTGTGATGCATCAATTTTATGTTCTGTGCCAAAAGCCTATCAATTTTAAGTACTGTGCAAAAAGTGTACGAGGGGTGTGCATGTGCTAGGTTTAAGATAACGTACTGCTTTTTATTACAATGGACTGAACAGGGTTAGATATGACTGACTCCTATTCTAATATGCTGTATATAATGACAAAAGATGCAATATGCCTATGTGTATATATCTAGCTATATATATATATATATATATATACATATATATATATATATATATATATATATATATATATATATATATATATATATATATATATATACTAGTGTGTGTGTGTGTGTGTTTGTGTCTGTGTGTA
Organism: Protopterus annectens; assembly: GCF_019279795.1. Classification (NCBI taxonomy): domain Eukaryota; kingdom Metazoa; phylum Chordata; order Ceratodontiformes; family Protopteridae; genus Protopterus; species Protopterus annectens. The sequence goes on from NC_056737.1 coordinate 967,004,326, forward strand.
GAACAAATTCTGGTCATTTGCACAAATCACAACACCGCAAAATGCAGAGGAGGAAAGCCAGTATGTCGAATTTAATGCCAAATTCGAATATTCAGCAATATTCCACATATGTCTTCCCCTGCATGGTTCAGAGCAGCAACGGATGGTGCAGTTTTCAGCAGTACATACATATTGCACAACACAGAAGTGCCCATTTTTGCAGGGGGACAAGTCCCCCTGCACCCCCACTCCCCCTGCAAATTATATATTCCAACTCCAGGATGGCAGTACATTGGGGAAAAGGGTAAATTTCCCGATCTGCACCGTCCCGTGATCTCTAGTCCAAAGGTCGGCCACATAACGTACAAATTCATAGTGCATTTGCTGAACCAGGGACTCAAACATGTGTAGGTCAGCAACACAGAAGTCAACCAGGTGAGCTAGAATATGGAAGCAATTACAAGAGGGGACTGTGGAACTCATGACGGTAGAACTTAGCATGGAAGACACTGAATGAAAGTGGATATGAAATGAAATTAAATGAGGATGTCGTTTCAAGGACTAAAAGGGTTGCAATGTTCAGGGAGACAAGACAGACCTGTTGGTCTTCTTCTGTCAACATGATGGTATGTTCATATCAGATATATTCTTCTGCTGAAGTTACTCCTAAATTGGTAGGGCAATGCCGTTCCTATCTTATCTTGAAGAGAACATCCGAGACAATATCAGCAGTAGATGAAACAGATGTACTACAAACAAATGCAGGGGGAAATGAAATGCATGAGGATAAAGGCACATAGCACAAAAAAACAGGAAAAAGTTCAGTACTTCATTACAGAACATACAA
>NC_056737.1:967010151-967080151 GCF_019279795.1 Protopterus annectens
CAGTTTGGAACTTTGAATTACGTATTTCACAGACAAAGGTTTAGCAGTTATGCCAACCATTACCAGCCACTGTCCCCAGATACTGACTCTTTTTCTGGGCACACTGCCTAAAAACTTACTACTCTGTAGCCCAGATGACTGCATCCCTTCCTACTCCCCTAAAAATGTACCACTAATGACATGGTGGTGATCACAGGAATTGAGTTAGCCCCCTTTATTCTCACTTACTGGGTACCAACATTTTCAGACTTCCTTACTGTTATAAAACCACTGAAGAAAAACCAAAGTCTGCAGTATCCGCAAAACAGGAGTTTATTAGTACTCCTGGAAGGCAATAGTTGCCGAGGTGCTAGAGAGAGAGAGTGTACTAATAAACTCCTGTTTTGCAGATACTACTGACTTTGGTTTTTCTTCAGTGTTTTTTTGAACTTTTTGTCTTTGCTCATCATGGTGCTGTTCCTTACTGTCATATTCTGAAGAACTGTGAACCAGATTTGGTCGCAAATTCTTCCTTGACTTACAAAAGTTTGAAATGCAGATAATGGAATGTAAAAATCATTTTCAAGAATACACGAGCTATATTCAGAATTCTTTAGCCATGTAAACCCTAACAAAAACGTTTTCCCAAAGGAAGGTCTTCAATTCATCTTATGCTAGAGATGCGCATTCTATATGCCACTGTAGTTGCACCCCTATTATTCTTAAACGTAAATGTTTATAATGAAAGAAAATGAAAAAAGTAAACAATACTTACATGTTCCATCTTTATATATATATATATATATATATGTGTGTGTGTGTGTGTGTGTGTGTGTGTGTGTGTGTGTAGTTATCATTAGTTAAATGTATAAGTGAATAGATCCTATTGAACCTATTCAAGCTGCATGCTTTTGGGAGGTGGGATAAAACCTGAGTACCTAGATACATTTACTGTAAAATATGCCATTTACTGAGATGACTTGACCTGGGAAGTGAAGCTAATGCTATTTTCCACAAGATACTGTCAGGGGAGTTAGATGTTTTGGCAAGCATGGTAGTCAGGAATCTGATTATTACGCAAGATAAGAAAATGCAAGTAATCCCCAAAAGGAGATGTATGCAGTCTAAGTATCAGTGGTATGATGAGACTTACAAATACCTGACAATGCCACTTTTAAAGAAAATTGCAACCAAAAACTGAAATAAAATTTTCAGCAAAGCCTAATATTTTCTACGATATTAATATCAATGTTTCAACTAAGTGGCTACTATTATATTCAGTTTAGCCCAGTTGGTTAAATCAGGAATATATTAATGTTTCATCAGGTAGTTCTGGGTTTCATTCCTTTAAATTTACCTTGCAAACTGTGCAACTCTGGGCAAGTCACTTAACTAGATGGTGTTCCCAGGTCACACTTGAAAAGGAACTTGCATTTGATAGGCTTACCTGGTTAACAAATTATTTTCCAGAATGCAGAAATGGGAGCTGTCATGCTAATGTAGACCTTTTTTATTTGTTTGTTTTTTGGATTTTTTTTTTTGTTTTTTTTAACAATCAAGGTTTGTGTATCTGTATTGTGATACAAAGAAACAGACTGTGTGATAATAACTCTCCATTAACTTACAATGTAAGTGCTGCGGTCTACTGGTTTTGAGCATCCCTAGAAGAGCATCAATTTCTCAATGTCATTGACACCATTTTAATTTTGTTAGTACCCTCTATTACACAATATTTTAAGACACATTGAAATGTTAGGCTTGAAAGAGTAGCTGATTTAGTGTTTTTACATAATTCCAACCCAATTTTTTTAGCTGACATGTGGGACGAAGCACAGATAAAATGCTGGCTGCAGTTAGTGCCTGTGATTAAAAACTTCTTATTGACATGGTAGCTAGAATCAGTGACCAACCTAATTACTTCGCTTCATTAAGATTTTAAGTTTGAGATGTAACTATCCCTCCTTGCCTACATGATGTCACCAGTCATGTGACAAATGCAAGAAGGAAATGTGAAATTTCACAAAACAGCAAACTGGTGAGCATAGAAACAGCTTCAGGCAAAAACCAGTAAGAGCATTACTTAAATTATATTTTCTGTGTATGTTGCAGTCGTAGAGCTGGATTAAAAAGAAACAAAAGCACTTACTGATTATTAAAAAATGACTTGGGTGGAGCTTTTCTTTCTTCTCTTCATGACTGGGATGCTTGAAAACTAAGCTGCAGTAGTTCCAACTGTAACAGTCCCCTTCCTACTTTCTGACTGTATTACACACAGACGCGCGTGCACACACACATACACACACACACACACACACACACACACACACACACACACACACACACACACACATATATACACACGCACACACACACACACACACACACACACACACACACACACACACACACACACACACACACCTACACTTTTTTGTATTCATTTATATTTCCATTTAACCCAGTCCTTTTTAACAATATTTTTATATACTCGAACCATGCTTTATGATTCTACATTTGTGGTATGAACACAGTATGATAACAGACAAAGTAAATTACAGCTCCATTTGAACATTATTACGGTCACAGTACAAGCAAACTCCAGCTCTGTCTAAGGAAATGAATAGAGTATATTTTGTTTTCCAGGTTTTTGAACAAGTTAGAGCTTTTCTGGAACCCCTCTACATAAACAGCTCTGGAGGACAGAGACACTGTCTAACAGCCCTGCTTTCTATATTATATAACCAGCGACAAAGGCTACCTAACCTCCAACCACTGGCGATTGATGTTGATTTCCAGTAGAAATTAATCAATGTGCTGAAATATATACCTATAACACTGCAAAAATATAGACTTGCTAGTAGGCAGGATTCTTCCAAACACATTCCTGCTTTAGTTACTACCTGAAATTACTACTGTGGAATAGAAAATGGCCCTGTTTGAGGCTTAGCAATCTCTTAAGTTATTAAAATAGTGTGTGCAGGGCAGACATTGGCTGTAATTTATTGTGCAATCTTCTGTTATGTGGCATCCTACTACTGTAGGCAGGGTTACAGCTTGCCAAAGTGGGATGATAATGATTGAGATGCTTGCAAGTGACTCATCAGTTTATGTGGGCATGGTTGCACATTACTGACTGCTAAAAAGAACAGAACTGCTACAAATCATAACACATACCATAACTCTTGTCAGATGCTGAAACAAGGCATGGTATGCAGAATGTCCATATCCTCACATGTATGTAGCACATAGATGGCCGGAAATCCGCAAGACTGCATGTATTTCTTTTTCCCAACATATATTTCATTAAAATTGTATTCTAGGTACACAGTAACAGCACAAGCTTCATACAGTCCAAAGCGTATATTTATTTCACATTTCTTAAATGCAAGTGTTAATCCATAATCAGTCGACTATGTATTTATTTTACATAAGTTAAAATATGACTATATAACATGCCCATTCCCAGACTTAACATATGCCTCCTGTCTATGTTTTTGTAATTTTAAATACTATAATAGCTTATGTATCCACCTTCATGTTCTTATATTAGCATAACCAGAAAAATTGGGAAAATAAACTTACTAACGTCAATTAATCTGCCACAGCTCCCCACCTCTCCTACTCCCACAGCACTGGGTAGTCACAGCTAAGCTATTCACCACTTAATATGCAAACCAGAGCTAGAAAAGAAAATAAAAACCTGTACCTCTTCCAACTAGCAACTTATAAATTAAGCCTCTATTAAACTTTAGTGAAAAATGCTTAAGAGATGCAGAATGTAAAGCCACACCTGCTAAAGGAGAGGAGGGAGAGAGAAAAGTGAAAAAAAGACTGGGGTGATACGTCTTATATTAAGACTCTTATGTCCCTCAAATATTTCCAGAACCACATGAAAAGATAGCCAACATGACTCCATCTTTGACAAAGCACCTCTTACTTTAACAACCCATGGATTGTCTTTTGTTTACTTCTTCAATTTCATGATTTAATGTAGAAAGATGGGAGGTTCTACTAAATTCCATATACATGAAATGCATTTCTGAGCCACTGGTATCATAAAGCAATGCTTTAGTCTATCTTTTCTCTGGATAATGTGCAGTATATGAATTCTGCACAAGACTATCTCTCTTGACAAGTGAAAGGTGAACCCCCACAGTTGAGGTATCTTAAAATCTCCCAGTTTATCACAAACCAGAATGATATGCTTCAAAAATCCAAGAACCTCATCCTTACATCCCCAGTATCTCAATGCAGCACCTGGTTAAATATGACGAACTTATACAGAGTCAGGAAAAAACTTTGGCAGGACTTTCCAGGAACATATCTATCACTGGTTAAAGCCAAAGTTAAGATGTAAAGTATGTGCCATTTTCACTCTATACTCTTCTAACAGTTGCTTCCCTAATGCACCTTTGCTTTTTTTCCAAAACCAGTATTATTTCCTGGTAGTACTTGTATGAAGTACAGTAAATTCCCAGTTAACCGGCACCCATGGGGATTGGTAGATGCTGGATAACTGTAGTTTCTGGTTGCTGAGAGTTACTATTAAAAATAGGCCTGAACAATACTGTACCCTATATTACTTGTTTGGTTTGACTTCTTTTCAGGTTGGGGAGAGAGGAAATTTATTCCTATCTTCCTTTTTAAAACTTTAAAACTCTAAAAACATAAGGTACGTTTCTGCAGGGGGAAAACCGAAAGTGCAACACATGAAAATTGCACTGTATTTCTTAGATTTTTTACCGGTTGCTTGAGAGTGCTGGTTGCTTGAGTCTGGTTAACTAAGAGTTTACTATATATATCAAGACAGAGATTATGTCTCTTGTTAAGGCTTTTCCCTGAATGTGGTAAAAAGAGAATAGGATCCTTTTTCAGCTGATATGCCACTCTAGCTGCAATAATAGAAAGTGTTATTATCTACATTTAAATAAAGTTAATTCAGATAAGCATAGCCTCTTTTTGACTCTCTCTCTCTCTCTCTCTCTCTATATATATATATGTATATATATATATATTTATTTTCATTAGGCATACACACACACGCACATACACACACACACACACACACACGCACATACACACACACACACACACACACACACACGCACACACACACACACACACACACACACACACACACACACACACACACACACACACACACACACACACACACACACACACACACACACACACACACACACACACACACCTATTTTTTTAGTCTAAGTTGCTTGTACTATATCAGATGCCCTCTCCATCTTCCCTTGCTCCATCACTATTGTTCTAGCCTTTTCCTTAGCGTGCTGTCAGGGACCGATGCCCTATAGCTGATTCTATGCAAGACACAGATGTCCATAATATCCTGTGAACACTGAAAACGTGTAACTCATGGAAAACACTGGACTAATATAAATGAGGTGACATGAGCAGATAGAGTTGTCTGTTGCTCGATAATCACCTCAACATTTTTTATTCTGCACAGACCTGGCATTATTTTTATTCAGATAGATAGACAGACAGAAATATACATAGATACACAGACAAAAAGACAGAAAAAATAGATACTTATATGGACAGAAAGACAGACTGACGGATAAATCATTTAAACTGTCTGTGAGCTGCTGCCCAAGCCCATTATGAATTAAGTATTTTTTAAAGATGGGGGAGATCAATGAACAACCAACTCTCCTTAAAAATGAAATAAAAAAGAAGAAAAAATAAAAGTAAACAAGTGATGTTTTTCTTTAATTTCTTGCAACACACCTGTCAAAATTATACGACAGCTATCAAAACTATGCTGCTAGCACAACGGTCAAACATTAAACTAGCAGAGTCAAATGTTCTCCATTATTGCCAAGGTTTCTACCTTCTTGGCCTTATTCTCTCACCTCTGAATTCACTATATCCATCTAACCTGTTCAAAAAACCTACTACAGTTGGAACACAATTCCTGTTCCAGTGGACCAGCACATCTTAGCCCTTTTTTTCACTAATGACCCAGAGATTCAAGCATTGCCTTTTTCTCTGTCCTGGTTGCAAGGAATGCACTTAAATGTTTACTGACATGCAGCAAAACATAGTCATATTATATGAAATACATAAAATCAAAATACTCTCTACAAAGATGCAACTGTGCAGAGAAAGGTCAAATTCAAGTAATTTTATATTTGTAGACATACAATTCACTGTGAATATTTATGACAAAGCAAATAGGTAAGCAAAATTAAATGAGAAAAAAGCTTCAACCATACCAGAGAGCACAGATAAACTGCACTCATATTAGGGTTTAGTGTATATTAAAAGGGAGGAGATAGCCAGGGAATTGTTATGGCTAGGCATGTATAGGCCCTAGGGCCAATAGCCTAGTACCAACATATGAACCTATACCTTGATGTCTATTAGTGATTTCATACACTTAACAAATGACGTAAGGATCCTATATCAATAACACTTGTCTGATTGAATATATATGATCAAGAAATTAAGCAGGGCAAAACCTGAGGACTCCCTGAGTGATAACTGCAGAAACACAAATAAATCATGTTTGTTAAACACGGTTCGAAAATGAGGGAAGAAAAATGGAATATTTACAGTGAAATGTAGTTCACCACCAACCAATGAATACATTAAGAAACAGTGCCTGAGTTTAAACTAAAATACTGATCCTTTGATTATCAATGTGATGGTTACAGTAAAAAATGCTAATGAGTTAACTATACACAAACATGATGTAGTTAGCCCTGGGTGTACTATGTAATAAGTGTGAACACTGAGCTTTCACAAAAAAGGGAGCGTACCGTAGTGGATTAAAAGAGATGCTGTGAAAAGAATGATGACAGATGGGTGAGTGTTGAGAAAAAGCAAAGTAATAAAAAAAGAAAGAAAAAAGAAATGGGTCAGGGTGTAGAGAAAGTAATTCTATTTTGCAGTTTACTGTTGGATAGGAAACTTTTGTTTCCTACATAATGCAAGCGTTCACTTTTTACCAGATAATGTGGCAATCAATAGAATTCAGGTGTCTGAGGTAGTTGATTACAGTGTGAGCCTCAGTAGCAGGAAAGATTCTAGTATATATAAACCAGAAGGGACTGAATTCCAAATTACGGATGAATGAGCTGAAAAACACTATTTTCCATTTGCACTGTCAGTGAGGGTCACCAGCAGGTAACTACTGCGTGACTGCAGTGATCTAGACGGGCTGTGTAGTTGAGTGACATAATCTGTGTGGATGATGCATCATTTGCACTGTACTGTATATATCATGTCAAATTGAACAGACTGCATAGGTTCCAAAGTTCATCCGTTCCACTGCTAAAACTGCCCCAAACATTCTTACACGTTAAATAATAGCAAGAAAAAAAGACTGCTGAGGGGCAGCACAGTGATGTACAGATTATCACTGTGTGTGTGTGTCTTTCGGCTTTTCCCGGTTAGGGGTCACCACAACGGAACTCCGGTCCGCTAATGACTGGTAGTTGATTTTTACGTGCCGAGTTACCAGCCCTGACGCACAACCTTCAGCGAAGGTACACCCATTCGTGCATGTCTTCACACAGAAGACGCTCTAACTGAAAATCAAACCGGACGGCGTCTTACTGTGAGGCGACAATGCTACCGCAGCACCACTTTAAAATACTTGTTTCTCCATTTCAGTTCTTCCCTACAGTCAGTTCTCCAAACTGCCCAATAGGTGACATGTTCCACTGGCATAGGGAGGCAAAGCCCTGGCTACAACCAGATGCCACCAGTTTTCAACTGGTGGATTGGGCAATGGAGGAGCTGGTGAGGAGAGGTAGAGAGGTGAAGAAACAATGCCTGACCACCTCAGGGTGGACAATGAGTTGTGCATAAACTTCTGGCAATCACACACAGGAGTATTTGCCTGTTCTCTAACATTCAAGAAGTAAAACTGATGTTCATATTACTGTTCTTAAAATGATTGCATAAAAAGACCATACATCTGTGTTTTAGATATTTTTGTGTATGTCTGTGTGCATGGGCCAGTTTCAATTTCTCACTGAGGTGGGATGCGCAATGAATTACATGGCAGAGATGGGACTGATGCATGGCCTCTTCTATCAGGAACACATCTGTAGTGCAACAAATTACATGGCAGAGATGGGACTGATGCATGGCCTCTTCTATCAGGAACACATCTGGAGAACAGCTTTGTAGATGTTTTTTTTGTTCCTACTGAAAACATTCAGGCAAGGTCTTCTGCAGGGATACTAAATTTGCTGAAGTAGATGTCATGCCTTCACCAAGGACCATTGCTTGCCATGTGTGTGTGTGTGTGTGTGTGTGTGTGTGTGTGTGTGTGTGTGTGTGTGTGTGTGTGTGTGTACTCATGCGTGCAAGTGGGGGCATGTGTATGCATGTGCACACTTCCTGTTGTGGCTTGGCACCTCTCCAAGACTGGTGTGCTAGCCCTGCACCCACTGAGTGCTGTGAAAAGCATGGCTCCCTTTGACCCTGAACTGGATTAAGCAGGTAATCCAGAAATGAGTGAATAGATGATATAACTGCTGAGCTGCTAACATGAATATGTTATTTCCTGAAGGTGTTGGTTGTATCCCAGACAGGTAAATGTCTTTAAAAAAATATTTTATAATATAAGCATGCACTGCACCTGAAACCAAGTAGTATTCAAAGGCAAACTAAACGGCAGCAGTAACCCAGCTAATATAGGCTTGAAAATGTCCACAATACAAGAAAGAAAATGTCACACATTTTTTTTATATGTATTTCTTTTTGTCAGAATGCCACACTAAAATTCTAAATGGATGTCATCAGCCTTTCTAAAGAAATATGCAGATATAAGTGTAATATCTTTATAAATAGTTGAGTCACAGGTTCATTTTTCTCTGTGTCCTTTTGAATGTGTTTGTGCTGCCTTCTTAAATATTTCATCAACTCTTTCTCATGTACCATGGACCAGCAATGATCCCTTCCATATCCTGCAATCCCTTTAAAGCACTGCATAGAGAAATGCATTAAAAATTAATTACACATGCTATTTTATTGATACTGCATATTGTAATGAACACCAGCTGTGCTAAACATCCAAAGTCCTTTTTAAGATGACTATTAAAAAAAAAGAATCTTCCTTTCCAAATGCCTCCCCTTTCATAAGGGGAAAAAAGCACAACATCTTGTACATATTTGAAACAGAATTCTTTGATTTAGAACTACACTGGGAGTGCCTGAAAAGCTTCATCTCTTAGATCCACACACACACAGTGGCCTCAAATACTGTTAACTCTGTCAGCATGGAGCATAATTCCTCAGAACTGTCTCCATGAAACAGCTCCTACTGCCATTGATAAGCAAGATGTTTCTGCAACAGTTTTGAAAACAGTCATCCACTTGCCTGGTCATTTGTATAGGTCAGCTACCCTTATAGTAAAGAAGCAAAATGGCCCCTGATACTGAGCAGTAGGCATTTCACTAGGAAAGTGTGTGTGTCTTTTGGCTTTTCCCGGTTAGGGGTCACCACAGCGGAACTCCGGTCCGCTAATGATTAGCAGTTGATTTTTTTATGTGCCGAGTTGCCGGCCCTGACGCACAACCTTCAACGAAGGTACGCCCATTCACGCATGTCTCCACGCAGAAGACACTCTAGCTGAGAATCGAACCGGGCAGCGTCTTACTGTGAGGTGACAATGCTACCGCAGCACCAATTCACTAGGAAAGTAAATGCTGAAATTCTGAACTGCACATTGCCCAGCTTCACAAGACTGGACAATATCTGAGATCCTTAAATCACAATCTGCCAGTCCTATAAAATCTGAAACAAATTCTATTGAAATAATGAAATTAATAGCTGTGGAATTTGTTATAAGTGACTTCTGCAAGAATTCTCCTTAGAGGAGAGGAGACGCCAAAGTATGAAATAAATAAATCCATGCCTACTTTTCTAGATATTAGGACAGACAACAGCTTTATCAAAATTTTATGATGCTGAACTGTGATGTTCCTTCTACTGAAAGATGCTAGCCGTGTCCACAAAAACAAAAAAGTAATGGTGTACCCAATATTATGTTAGCTATAATTCTAGGTAACCATGGGATTAACTACCAGCTCCATCCAAATAGGCACACATACATATATACCGATGGGTTTAATGTGCCTCAGTGTTGTATGTCACTTTTTCAGTCGGTTATTTTCTTAGAAAATATTAATCAGGCTGTTAATTCTCCAAGAAAGTCCTGGGGAGACAGGAGTTAGGACATCAGCTTCCTCAATCAAGCCAAGAATCAGAAGTTTGCTATGAAAGACACTTGTTGACCTTCCAGGTTATCTTACTGGTGGATGACTCTTGACCTTGTGAGCTTAGACTGCCCGAGCTTCAACTTGCTGATGGTCAGACTTCATTAATGCAAAGTTATGGTCTATGACTTGTGCAAGACATGGTTTTGGGGGAATTTGCCCCTTCTTCAAGTAAGTGCAATCTTGCAATTGTTATATATATAAGTTTGGGGATGTTGGGAGGCTTGTCCCCCCTGCAAAAGCACTTAAAAAAGTTTTTTTTGTGAAGATGTTTTTGGCGAATGCAATTCCAGGATTCTGATCCTCAGTTCTTTTATCCACTCATAGTTGAAGCTAACTTCCATATTAAGATGTTCCATGTCAGCAGATAAAGCATGACTGTCCTGCAATTAGTACAGAATGTCTCTACTGCTGATCAACATGTTGTCGTCGGTGTTAGTGGGTCGCAGAATTCATCCTATCAGTTTTATGGCGTGATCCATCTTCTTGATGAGGGAGGGGATGGGGTTCTGTGAAAAAGTACAGTACAGTATCCACAACAAACCCACTGAAAACAGTAGATTAAAATACTGATTTTTTCTGCATTTGTAATGAAAAAAAACTTGTAAATCAAGGAGGACCCCTACAGTTGCTGTCTTGGGGCCAAAAAGGGGTTCTGTCAGACTGACTCACTGACATTGATTACTGTTTTGTATTTAAACAGTTCTTTTTCACTAATAAATCCCAGGCTGGGAAGAACAAACAATGGCCTGCTCCTTGTTGGAAGCTCCAAGTGTACACTGCATACCATATCATTAAAAGAAAAGAAGGTCTTGAAATAATGCTGCTTTCTAAACAGACTGTATTAATTGCATCTAGTGTTTACAGCAGGGTGGTCCTAACTGCAGGCTGCCATTGGTTGATTTCAGTCATAAAATTAATGCAAAATGAACACTTTTTTATAATTGAGGGTGGAGGAAAGAAAGCTATTCATCAGCTTTAACCTGTTATTTACTTCCAGGTATTTATTTTATCTTTATTGCAACCTAAACCAAGAAAATGCCAGACTTACTTAATGCACGGTGCATACTTTGGTAGCAAATCTAAATTGAAATTCACTTTTCATGATGGTTGTGATATATACATGTGTGTTATTTATACATAAACAACACATTCCTTTCATTTGAAAGTGTCAGATATCTCTTAAGCATGAACATCTAAGGATGTCTGTCACTGTCCAGCTATAACCAAAAATAAATAAATAAAATAAAAGTGTGGAACAGGTATAAAATGTACCAGTATGACTTGTTATAATGAAAGTCAGGCATTTTCTGCTGCTTTTAGAAACTTCAAGTTATGGTAAAAGAATTTAAATGCATACCTAAAACCAACAAAACAGAAACAACAGTATAGATGACGTTAGCCAAAAAAAGGTTATTTATACAGGGCAACTTGTAGCGCAACCATAGCAATGCGCAGTTCCATCTCCTAAATTTCTTCTGCTGCAGTGTAGTGATTATATCGTTCAACATTTCATCGCATTTGTATGCATCTGCCTGAATGCCACCTACCCAGCACCTGCTGTGTTAGCCAGAGTCTCAGCCTTCCTAAGAGTTCCTCCTTCTTGCTTCAAACACTGGAAAAACAAATTTGCAGAAAAAGGACTTTTTTCCTAAATGAATTGCCATTCCTTGGTGTCAGACCACTAATCTCTTCCAGTTTCTTTCTACACACTTGAATGTGCACATACAATTGCCATTGCCTCTGCTTCACTTCTAGGACTCATCCCTTTTATGTGTTTCTTCATATATTTAATTTGTTAAGCAAGTAAGTGAGCATATATAATTATTTTGTTAATTGGGTAAAGTGGATTAGTCATCCTTGGACAGTTTTGAGGCAGGATCTGGCCACAAGACAAGGGTAATGGCACATATATGGATGCTTTTGTGTACCTAGTTAACCAGTATGTGGTTGGAGGTGTGAAGAAACCAGATTACTCAAGCAGAGCTGAGGAAAACATGGAATTTTATAGAGTTTCATAAATGTGCCACGTTCTGACTTCATTGTATGTTATCTATTTCTGGTAAAGGATTGCCCCTGAGAAATGTAAACTGCAATGCAGGTTTACAAAATGGTTTGCATAAACGCAGTTGCTGAGGAATGTAATGCAGTTGATGCTTTTTCCTAATTTCTAGTTCCTAAGTAAATGTGACAATTTAGCCTGGAACTTTGGAACTGTACTGTCTGTTTTATTTACGTTGTTATTCCATTTAATATCTCAGGCATTGTCATACGGTTTTATCAGCTTACTCCTCTATTGGCTGTTTAAAGTCAGCTCACATTTCTATTGACTAATTATTCTTTGAGTAACTGTACTTGATGAAAGAGAGCAGGAAAATAAAAGAACCAATTCCCTCTACTTTTTTACAGCAAGAACATAGTTTACATACTTCACCTACAGATCAGAATGAAATTCATATATTAGCAACTTAGTAATGGTTTCTGAATTTGTAACCTGTACTTAAGAAGTCTCTTTGCAGAATCTGCAATTTATTTGCTCCCGACTTGCAATTACTGCCTGTCTGTAACAAGGAGGTATGCCTTCACACACTTTCCCTTCAGACTTTATTTTTTGTATTTGCCTGCATGGCTATTTCTGTGTTTCTCTTCTATGACTTGTAGCACCTGTCAATCACCTCCTGTCTAGCTAATAGCTGCTGAAAATAAGCTTTATTTACCTTCTGCTGGAACATTCGCTTTGTCTCAGTTTCTTGTAGATCACTTTAACAGAAGTCTTGGCCAGCACCCCAGGTGTAGTCTGTACAAGGTCTTATGAAAGTGTTATGCACTTCTGAAACTGCTTTCTTTATACTCTCATTGCATTTATTATCCACTTTCCTTTTTAACAGCAGCAGCTTCCTAATAGTTCCAGTCTACCATGTCCGTAGGTTTGATCCCAGCATCGAAGCAAATAGTGCAAACCATGTCAAAGCTGTGTAGATGTTGACACTGCTTCTTTTGGCAATGACTCTCCGATATAAAAACTAAACTAACAATTTTAGCTTCTTGCTGTGAAAAAAAAACTGAAGTACTTTAGCTGTTTGCAACGCGTGATCTTTTTAGAGGAACTGTTTTTCTGTAGCCAGTAGCTTTCTATTCAGAATTACATCTGGGCCACATACAGTGCTGACTTATAGTGCACCATTCTGTGCACATACTAGTGAATTCCAAGTTTTTTTTTTTCTCGCAAAGGATCAGTTTCGCAAACATCTGCAGAGAAATTCAATGTCCCATGCCACTTCTTTTGTTTTAAGCTCCTTTCCAGTTTCAAAGACCATACGTCTGTGCTTCTTACATGCTGTCCTAAACAGCTGTAGGACAGGCCCAACTGCTATGAAGTGCACGATACCCATGTTAAACATGATCTACTGTTCCATATATGGAACAGTGATTTCTACCTGTTCAGTGGGCTGAACTCTCTCACCTTAATGAAAGAAGAGGATCTTGGTTCCATGATACTGAAGCACCAATCCAATTAACTATTTTCTAGCTGAGTAGGAGTTGGGTCACAGGGAGGAAGTGTGATTGAGACATTCTGGCCTGCTTTGGTAAAGGAGTGCAAACTGGGGATAACAAAATCCAGGTAAAGGCCATGAATAAATTAAATAATGAAATAAATGGTTGCCTTTCCCAGTATGTGGTCCTAGAGTGTTTAGCCATTCTCATCCATAACATACAGCCATCTCAGCTATTCATTCTGTCACTTTTCATTAAGTAAATTATGTTGCTAAACCAACCAGTGCAGAACCTTTTTTTATTCTACTCACCACTGCACTCCTCTGAAAGAATAATCATCAATGTATTATGTGCCAGTCATTTTCTGTTAGCTTTGCGCACATTTTAAATGCTTCTGGATGTCAGACAACTCTTTTTCTATCTTCTGTTAGCTGAGTAAACCTACTACAAATGTACGCCTCTCTTCAGGGAGTGATTTGGG
Source organism: Protopterus annectens (assembly GCF_019279795.1). Classification (NCBI taxonomy): domain Eukaryota; kingdom Metazoa; phylum Chordata; order Ceratodontiformes; family Protopteridae; genus Protopterus; species Protopterus annectens. The sequence continues at coordinate 967,024,379 of NC_056737.1, forward strand.
ATCTGTGGTTAAATGACTCGCTCATAGTACCACTCTATACTGATGGAGGGAATCGAACCAAGAACTCAATACAAAGATTTTTTTTGTAGCTTATAGTCTTAACCCTGAACTTATAGCATTAAGTTTTATATAAGCATTCATAATAGTACAGCACTAAAAGCCTTGCCAAAGATCAGAAATTGTGGGTTCTAGTCATATGTTAATGGAGTTGATTTGACATAACCTACAAGTTGCAAAGCCAACATTAAGATTTCAAGTCCTGATGGTATAGGAAAGCCTGATTACATTTGAGGTACACCTCTCCCCTGACCCTACAGTGACTCAGCTGCACCTCATCACTACTGTGAATTGTCCATGAACATTTAGGCTGGCTAAGGGGTGTATGGGGATGGATTCTTGACTGTAGTGCCAGCAGTGTTTAAGTAGTGGTGGCTAGGCTTTGGGGGAGACCGGCAGGAAAATGGGGGGAACTGATAGCCTCTATGTCATCCATCTCGGCAGAAGAGCTGGAGATAGATACCCATATGAGAGGTGACTTATGCCAGAGACCAGGGTAATAGGCTCCCAGAAATAAGGAATCCCAAGGCAGCGTGGTGCAGCAACTGGCAGCAATAAGTCTGAGTGCAATCACATGTAAGTGATACAAAAACAGCACCATGAGGCGTGGAGAAATTAAATACGCATAAAAACATCACCAGTAGCTGTATCAGCCAACAAGCAAATGGTTCTCACTTAACCACTGCCTGGAAAATAAGATGTGATCATGTAAGATGCCATGTCAGGTGATACGACTGACAGACCGAATGAAGTTACTGAGCAGTAAGAAGACTTTATAGTCAAACAGATGGTCCAAAGAATGAACAAGAACATTTTCCATGGCCAGTCATTTTTTTTAAGTTAAAAATGTTTGTATTGCTAACTGTTACTTTAATTTTAACACAACGTCAAGTGTTGCATATAGTGGAGGAGGTACCCTCTCTGTGTTTGGTTCCCATGTGATATTAGCTATAAAGTTAGCCAATCAACATGCCAGCATTTAGTAGGTAGCTATATTGTGTGGCTTTATACCATTTATAACCTTTCACTTTCCACCTAATACAGCTCTTAAGCATGATAACTGCTAGTTTGTGGCTCAAATATACGAAAACAAAATTTAAACTTTTTTTTTTCTAATTACGTTAAATTAGTCCTGTTTCAGTGTCTCATAAATTATAGTTTTTGTACCTGTTATAAAAGTGAAGTATAGCTTCAGATATTATTATTATCAAGGACAGATGTTTATCTTGTAAATTTCAGAAAACTGTAACTTTGGCAAACTTTGTAACTGTACAGCCAGAAGGTCCAAGCATATGTATAATGAATAAAAAAAGAACCCTCAGGAAGGAGAAAGCTAATGTGACTACACCAGGAAAACATTTCCTTTTCACGCAATAAGCTGCTATATCATAATTATTTCTTGAAAGTGCTACAAGGCAAGAATGGAAGACACTTCCGGAAGCTTGAACATGGGTTAGGGGCAACAGCGGTCTGTATCCATTTTTATTGGTCGAATGGTTTCCATAACAGGCATTCAGAGGCATGCTGTGAGGTCCAACCGTTAAAAACAGCAATGCATATTATAATACTGGTAAAGAAACTATCTCATTTGATGTGCTGTAATTTCATTTTACATTTTTTTTTCCAAACTCTGCATTTGTTAGAGATTTTCTGCTTTTAGTACCCTGTATCATTAAAGAAGAAATGTATACTTTAGTACACTGTATCATTAAAGAAGAAATGTATACATTTATTTTAGCACACAGGTTCTGATCAGAACTAGAAAGCAAAACAAATGCATTTTTCTTGATATTTCCCTGCTCAGTCCTACGTAATGCTACAGCACTGTTCAGCAGAAAAAAGGAACAGCCGTGTCTTTTTCTTCATGTGATCCCTCTGGAGAGGAAGGAGTTAGTTATGTGTGTGCCTACTTTCTGAGGGAAGATAATGTTTCTTTCAAGCAGAACTTGGCCAACTACTGTCATAAACACTTAGCGTGTGCTTTGATATAACATATTCTCTAAGCAGTGCAGACTGCAGCGGTAATTATAGGAAAGTATAGTAACAGGTCTATCTGCATTCAGTGCTGGCAATGGACGTCGACATAGAGATCATTCAAAAAAAACAGTCTTAAAATGAAACGAAAAAGATTATTCGAATGATGTTTAAAGCGACTTGTAAGTCTAGGCTTTCCTTGTATGACCGAGTCTTTCATTGTTATCATCATTATTTGCTGTCTGTAATTGTATTGTTCTACACCATGTGTCTTTCAGCACGTTTTCCTATTTGTACCAGCTCCAGCCAAAATGGGCGGCAAGGCCTTGAAGTACTCTAAATATGACTTCATTTAAGAAATATATAACATACATACAAACCAGCTTATTTAAAAAAGAGAGAACCCACAAAATTCACTGACACTGCCTTCAAGTATATGTGAAGGGAGACTTGTTTGCCCTAAAACTCTGCACTGATTTCAGACAAGGCATTTATGAAAATAGCATCAACCCCTATGGGAGTTATGAGCCTCATCTAAATTAGCGAATAAGCTATGAGACACAAGAGACCACATCTGCACCATTTGTTTAAAGAACAAACACGAGTGCAAGCTTCCTGTCTTCATATTTATTTACTGCATTTTGCTGATCAGGTAGCTCCCTCTTTGACCTAGATTTGGGCAGCTTTAATTACAGGTATAAAAATTAGCTCACTGACCAAGGAAGATATGATTCATTCTCCTTTCTGTAATGCGTTCAAAATTTAAAATAATTCGCTAAATACCAGAAATTTTAATGACACATTACACTGCTTTGGCAACAACCTTTGACTCATTAGTGACCCACTGGATGCCTTTCTCTTAGGAGTGTAAAGCTACTGTGCACATGAAACATGACAAAATGACATAAACGTCAGCCCCTTCTTACGTTTAACAGTTATTACTCTTCCATAGCAGGGACTTCAAAGGAAATAAGACTGCATGCCAGGTTTATCTTGGCATTTAACCCCAAAAATATCTGATCCCTTTCAGTGGCCAAAATCTGCACAGGAGTAATACTAAAGGCTAAAGGGTTAGCTAAGTGCACAGATGGAGAATTCTGACCACAGTTTTCAATTATACAGTATATAGATGGTGTGGATTACATGTCTAGAACACTGCTACAAAAGTCAAATACACTCTCCGGCAGGGAACACGACATAGGATAGGATGAGAATTAAAAATGAAACACTTGCATCCTGAAAGAGTAGTGGGGTTTTAGAATAGCCTTCCAGAAGACACAATGAAAGTAATATTGTATTGACTGCAGTGGTGTCTAGGCTGTGGACTAAGGAAGAACAATGGAGAAGAACAGAGATTACATAAAATGTTGAGGGGTGTGCACAGAAAAACTGGAACAAGGGATTGGCCTAAGTGGTCTTTTTTACTGCTGTTGTACTTCTTGTTGCTGTCTCATGTCAAAGTCTCACATATGCAAACAGTGCTTCATTCTTTCTACGCCAGATGAGTGAAAATGTGGAAAAAATATGAAATGCAGTTTAGTGAAACTAAGACAGCATTTACTGTATGAGACATCAACCTGAGACTTCTGCAGAATGTAGACTTCAGCAGCCAAACTCATAAATGCATCCCATAATTTTTAATATACTTCTGTCAAATTTTGAAGCATGCTTTTATATAAGCTACTGTCTGATATTCTGCACAATAAACGATCGACCTAGTAGAATGTTTTAGGACTTACACAGTAGTTCCAAACATTTTGCTGTAAAATGTTCTGAATTATGTTCTAGAAAGGATTTTGTGGATATTTTAGAATTCTTCTGAATGCAGATTCATTCCACAGACCTCCACAGTATAAACTATTCCTTTTTGGATGATTACATTTTCACTGGCTCATGATTTAAAAGCTGTTACAAATCAGATTCACAGACTGAGATACTGATTTAATAATTCTTTAATCTATGTCACTTAACAAAGGATTAAACTTTAAATAATCAAAATTAATTTAAAAGAAATGTAAAATACTGGTATGTTGCAAACTGATCCTTCACCCTGCAAAAAAAGAGATAGCTTGACTAGCTCTTCCTTTCTTTCTCATATCTGTTACTCCTTTCTTTCCCTTAACCCAGGAATCCTTTGTATTATTCTAAAGCATTAGATGGGTCATTATTTATTTACTTATTTATTTATTTATGTAAGATTTTTGACTGGGAATGTCCAACTAGGAAAGAGCCTATTTTCAGCAGAAACCCAGGGAGAAACACTCCAGACACATGTCTTTAGACTGTGGAAGGAAATCGGAGTACCCGGAGGAAACCCACGTGAATGCAGGAAGGACATGCAGACTCTGCACAGAAGGCACCACAGCCAAGAATCAAACTGGAAACCTCTTGCTGTGAGGTGACAATGTTAAGCACTGCACTGCCTTTTTAATTCCTTCCCTTGTTCTTCTCCCTTCCCATCTTGCTTTATTTTCAGTAGTTTTCCTCATTTCACTCCTACTCCCCAAGTTCCCTTTCCACTGTGCTTAGGTTCATAGGTTCATAGGTGGGTACTAGGCTATCTGGCCGAAGGCATTTATAAGCCTAGCAAGAATGTGTTGGCTTTCGCCATCCCCTTACAGTAGTTCCCTGTGCCTCTGTCCAGCAGAGCCACTGAAGTGATCCCCAAGGTAAACTTTCTGTTTCCCATCCACTCGTCAAGGTTTCTTTTGAAGAGTGTTAGCAAGGAGCTCTGCCTAATGTAGATTGGGATCTTGTTCCAAAGCATGGGAAGTCTCTCGGACAGGAATCTATCCCTCCAGCACGTCCTATTTATTGTTGTGGTAAGGTTTAGATCCCTAGAGTGTGTGGCTTGAGGGGATAAGGTTTTCTTTAGGTGGAGCATGTCCATTAATTCTGGGTTGGACATGGCCTAGTATGTCAGGCAGAGATCACCTCTGAGTAGGTGGTATGCAACCGAGAACAACTGGAGTTTCTTCAGTCAAGCTGCATAGGGTATCTGTTTGAGGCCAGTGATCCTCTTGGTAAGGTACTTCTGTGTTCTTTCCAGCTGTTGCAGGTGTCTTGTAAGGTACATCCCAAATGGAGCATTGTACTCTAAGATGTGTCTGATGAGTGATGAGTAGAAGGGCACAATGACCTCTTTTGATCTGGATGCAAACCCTTTTGTGATTAGGTGGGCCACGTAGAAGGATTTTCTAACCACTTTGACAATGTGATTATCAAAGGTGAGATTACTATCTACTTGGGTCCTCAAATCCCTAACCACCAACCTCCTTGGTGCCTTCTGCGAGTGCATTTCATTTGTTTGTATCACATTGAAGGATAAATACTGGATGAGTATCTGAAAATATCTCTCCCCCCACCATCCCCGTGACTCACGCACAGTTTACAGTACGATCTATCATCTTTTCCTCATTATCAGCCAGTATTTATTTGAAAGATGGCAGATGAAAACAGAATTTACCAATTTATCACAAATGAAAAGAATTACATCCTACCTCACAAAGTACTACATCTGTTACAAAACACAGAAAAACTCACTGTGTAAGACTGAAGGTTCAATGTAGCGTGTCTAGCCCTTGGCACAAACACAAAAAGTGCACCTAAAAGTCACTCAACCGAGACTTTCTACAACCTTAATTTCCTGAAAAATGCCATCTGTCCACATGTGTAAACAAATATCACTGCCAGCTCTATCCCGTATGTTGAACCACAGCTTAGGAACCCCCTCACCCTTAAAATCCCCATCCCAGTAACTCTTTCCTAGTGTCCCTTGTAAGGTGCAATGTCTCTCTTACTTTAATTCAAAGCCTGTCTTTACTTTGTAATTTTTGGCCAGGTATTTGTTCTTGTTTCATACATAACATATTCTTACATCTTTATCTTCCCTATTTTACAATAATCCACCAAGAGTAGCTACCTGAAGCACTTAAAATGTCTCCAAACTAAAGGGGCTTCATTGGTTTAAACAAATTTTGTGATTGAGAACACACACTCTTTCTCTCTCTCTCTCTCTCACACACACACACACACACACACACACACACACACACACACATGTGCGCGCACACACACACACACACACACACACACACACACACACACACACATGAGGTGTGTGTGTGTGTGTGTATATATATATATATATATATATACACACACACACACACACACACACACACACACACACATATATATATGTGTGTGTGTGTGTGTGTGTATATATATATATATATATATATATATATATATATATATACACACACACACACACACACACACACACACACACACACACACACACACACACACACACACACACACACACACACACACACACACACACACACACACACACACACACACACACACACACACACACACACACACACACACACACACACACACACACACACACACACACACACACACAAAAGAGAGAAGTCTAGGAGTGTGTTGTCTTGCTACACAATGCCTTGAAACATACTTACTCTCTTCTATTACAGAGTGGTAAGTGGGTGCACTGTTTTATAAAGTTTTCCTCTTTCCCCAAATGTTGTGTTATGATGGAGTTATTATATATTTCTTTTGGGGTGTGGAAGCTTGTCCCTCTGCAAAAAAACATTTCTTTTAAGATACTCTGTTACTCTGTATATCTCATCAGAGCCTGTGGTTCCTTTCTTGGATGTTGCAGTGGTGCAGCGGTTGTGTTGTTGCCTCACAGCAAGAGGCTGTCTGGTTCGATTCTCGGCTGGGGTGCCTTTTGTGGGGAGTCTGCATGTCCTCCCTGAGTTTGTGTGGATTTCCTCCCTCATCACAAACACATGCGTCTGAAGCATTTCTCCTGGACCTCCACTGAAAATTGGCTTTGTTCCAAGTCTGACTTTCAATAAATAAAAAATACATATAATTTGTAGTTTTTGCTGTATTCTATTCATCCTATGCTGTCAAGTTGTATCTGACTTCCACAGTGACACCATGACCAGCTGCTACTATTCACAGAGGCAAGTAGAGAGCAGAAATAGTTCAACAGGTCTTTCTGTGCTGTATTAAGTGTCATTCTTTGAACGTCAATTGCCCAAGGCCCATGATGCTGAGAAATAGATTGCCGATTGCTGTTTCCCATAGGAAATCACAGTCAGCGAGATTTCTATATGCACGCCAGCAGTAATAAATTTTGAGGGGAGATTTGTCTCTTATTTAAGTCTGTGCAACCGAGGAGTAAGTAAATACATTTTGGGGTGTGTTGGGGGCTTGCCCCCAAATCAGAAAGACCGGGGGGGGGGTATCGCCCTCATGTAAAACAAAAAAAGCACTTTAAGTTTTTTAGCATTTTTTCTAGCATTGGGTTTTTTCCAGCATTGGGTTTTGGAGATTCTATATGTCAGTGTTTTGGTACTCCAATGATTCATAGTGGAATGAAAATATATATATATATATATATATATATATATATATATATATATATATATATATATATATATATATATATATATATATATATATATATATATATATATATATGCTTATGTCTCCAAGTGCACATCTCCATTCATTTATTTACATTTATTTTTACCAAGGATCACTAAGGAGTAGATACAGGATTGAGTGCAGGACCATGTCCCCTCAAAGAGACAAAGGGGCAATGGAGAAAGTTCATCAACAAACTTCAAAAGCTAAATATAAGTCTCTCCATTTAGTCCAGCTGTTGCAAAGGTCTACGACACACATCCCATCGCGGAATCTCAAGCATCTTTAAAGAGTTTAAGTCTCTTTGTTTCTACCACTCAGAAAGTATCAGCTAAGCCCAAACACAAAGATGCCTTTCTTAAAACGTAACAGTAACTGTTCTCCCTAATCATTTTTCCCCAGATGCAGGGGTCATACACTGTAAAGTAATAATGTAAATGCCCTCACAATTACTGAATACTGGCCATGTTTTCTGTTTCCAGTGACATTTTACCTCCCATCTATTCAAGCGCTGTGCTACTTTTTTTCCTGTATGGCATTACCTGTATTCAAAACTTTTGTTTCTTTCCTGTAGAATTCTTGCCTGCTATTCATTTCTGCTTTGTAGTCTCTCTCTCTCTCTCTTATTTTATCATTTTTATTCCACATTAAATTTTCTCCTTCCGACTGACTCTTAATTTCCTAACTATAGTTTATTTTATTTTATTATTTGTTTGTACAATAAAATCCTATATTTGTATGAATACCAGAATAAATACATATAGAGCTTAATAGCATTCTCCCTTCTGATAAATTTTAAAATGATTTTACTGCTTTCCAAGGGCAGCCCAGGTCTAACATTCCTGTTGCAATGTGTTTTTTTCCTATTGTTTTTCTGAGTCTTATGCATACTTCTGTTTTTTTGTTTTTTTCTGGTGTCTATATTCATCATTTTTTCTGATAAATTCTGCTATATTTTTTAATACTGTTGACAAGTCTTTGTTTTGCTTCATTTATTTGAAACTACAGACTGTCATTTTATAGTATTTCAGCTAAGCCTGAAAAAAAGGCCAACACTGTTTAGCACATTCATCCAGTCACCAGAAATTACCAAAATGAAATCAAATAAACTTACTTAATTACAATTTTTAAATAATTCAAAATAATCAAATGCAGTATTAGGGTTGTCATAGCAGAAAAAAATTAAGATACAGTTCATAACTTTGATTCCAATTTGCAATTGTAGTAGAATAACTCAATCAGACTTTGCCTGATCATCAAGAAACTCCACAATATGTTAAGTTATAAGTGTTGCAAAAAACTTCTAACTCTCTTCTTGTTATCATTTCTAGGATTACTCCATCTGTTTGACATCCTCTACCTTTCAACATATCTCCCATCGTAGTATTCTATACCGCACAATTCACAATTGAACTATATGATGAGTAACCAACCCTGCAATTGCCATTTTAGAGGCCTATAAATCCATTACTCCTCCTCTTTGAGTAGTCTTTGTTGAAATCTTCATCCTAACAAAAATGGTACCCTAGACCACTCATATTTCTGAGCAGGCTTCCAATGGGATGTTGTACTAATTTGAAGTGCAAGGTACCATATTTAAGACTCTTAATTATCAAACAATCCTTTCTTTGACAATTGTTAGTACAGAGTGATAAGATGAGCTTTAAAATGATGTTAACCTCCACAATTAGGAAAAAAAACAAAAGACAACAATTGAAAAAGGCCCAAGACTAGGGACATGTTTTAAATATAGATACTATTAACTTAGAACACCTCATCTGAGACAACATTAAGGATATTCCCTAAAAACAGCAGCAGTCCATATGTGTCTCTTCAATTTGGATTCTTAAAGCATACCTTTTAATATTAATGTACTAGTTGTTTGAAAATATATTTTAAATATTGCTCTTAATATTTATTTATTTACTTATTTATTTTACATTTGTTTACCGGGAAAGTCCGACTGGATATATGTCCATTTTTAGCAGAGGCCCGAGGAGAAAAGCTCCAGAAAGCAGAGTACAAATATGTTAGGAACAATAAAAACATTTAGAGATAAGTATAATATGCAGTTTTCAGTAGGGTTACAAACATAGATAAAACATAGTAGACAACATCAAAATCATACGACTTCAATGTCAGACAATAATACACGCATTTATGGGCTAAGTGCCTGCAAGAATTCATACACTTATTAGAGTATATGATTGAAATGCTTAGGGAGAGTTTGCAGGAACAGCGGGTGGTGATTAGTCAGAGTTTAAGCAGGGACACTGCCAATGCTGTTGGAAGTGTAGTTTGAGGCTTTTGTTATTTGTTTATTATTGTGTGACTTTAGCCCTCAGTGGTTTGCCAGAAAACTACAAATTTTATGAGAAACAGACCAAAAGTATGAGGTAAAAATCTGGACATTCTGTGAAAATCTAGACACCTGAGGGGTATGTATGGAAAACAGCGAGAGAAAGTTTAGCACAGCTTCAAAATCTTCCACATTCTCACTGACTTGTTTCTCAGTATTGCCTGATGCATATACTGTTGTGTACCCTTGTAAACATTTAGCACATGTATTATTTTATTTTGTATGTGGCATCACTCTTGGATATAATTTTAGGTACATGCATACCCACTAAGCATAGATAAAGTAAAGTTAATGACTCTGACTCTATTAACAAATACATACCTGTCTGACTTAGCCTCATCACTGCATAGGATGGGTTTTTGATTGTAATCTGAACAATGAATGCTATAACTGCGAAAATTAGTTTTACAGCAAAGGTCTTCTTGGTCACTTACTGCTATGCTTCTATTGTAGGACAAGAGTTCTAAATATGAAAACAAATTCCTTTGTGTTCATATTACTTTCCCTGGCCCAGTCTACAGGCATCTTAACTGTAACAGAACCTATAAACAGACAGACAAATGCAACATTTTCTTAACTGTGAAGTAAGAGTTTTGTCCCTTTAAAGATTCCACTGTGGTACCACATAGCAATTTTTCTACACTGTTTATCTTGGCAGTCACATTGTATGTCACAATTTATAACTGTTTTGTGACAGTCAAACTGCCGAACAGCAAAATTTGCATCAGAAACAGTCAAAAAGGTTATCTGTTACTCACAGAATGACAGAAATAATGACACTACAACTGAAACATGATGGATAGTGGCTTCTGCCTGGCAGACTGCTTTCATTTTATACAACTTTGACCATAACTGCTGCCTGCTTGCTGTCCACCAGCAGAGTACCAAGAACTGACTTAGTGAATGTAAGAAAATCAAATTCTGTTGGTGTTTTCTGCCTGCATAGCAGCTTGAAGCTTAAGCTCTATTAATAGTTTTGCAGTGACACTGCAGATGAACCAACAATTTTATATCATCCATGACAGATTTACACTGTGCACCATGGCACAGGGTGGGATTTTGTACGTTTTTACCTATGTGCAGTGAGATGGCTTAGATGTGCAACTCACATGGACTGACCGTGTGACCCTCTCTCCACCACTGCACATAAGAAAATACCAGCACAGTTCCATACTATAAACCATTTGTTTCTTTCAAGTTAGTAGTTTGTTTTGGAAATATGTTAGAATGATTTACTTATTTGGCTTGTTTGTGGTAGAATTACTTATTTACCTGTTATGTTGACTGGGTACAACTATGTATTTATTTGCTTACTTTTCCTGACTTAGGAAGAAGAAGAAAGCATTTTTTTATTGACCAGGCAGTGATTCATTTATTTGTTTTGTTGACTATGTAGCATGATTTGTAATTTACTTTGCTGACTTGTGTGGAATGATGTATTTGATTGTTGACCGAGTATACCTATTTGTTTATTTATTTTGCTAATCGTGAGGATGAATTATACATTTAATTATTTGGTTTGTCGGAGGTTAAATAGATACTGCTGTATAAACAGGTCCATTTTCATGGAAGATTTGGGTGATAAATTCCAAGTACAGTGAAACACACACTACAAAGAACTGTGGGATAGAATGCATACACTGAAGTTACAGTTTGTTGTGTAGTGATTCGACTTGCTTTACTGAGCAAAAGCTTGTTCAATTCAGAGTGAGACTTGCTATGGAAGGATTTAATGTTTGTGCTATTCAAGATTTATTATCTTTTTTCACTGAACTGTGTAAGTATTTATAAGTTATGGGGTTGCGAGGGTGCAGGGAGGCAAGTTCCCCTGCAAGAATGTTGCTATGTGTTGATATTGAGTAGGTATAAGTCACTTGGGGTGGTTTGCAATTGCTGCCTATATCAGTGGGTTAGCAGAGTTTTTTGTTTGCTTGACATCAGTGACTATTATTTATATTCAGGTATGTGCGCAAATTGAGAGGAGCTGTGTGATTTTAGTGTGTGTGTGTGTGTGTGTGTGTGTGTGTGTGTGTGTGTGTGTGTGTGTGTGTGTGTGTGTGTGTGTGTGCTTGCATGCATTGTGTGTAGGATACATTAGTGGGAAATTGGAGGTATTTTGTATTACTTTTGTTAGTTTTTTGCACTGAGCATGTATGGTTGTTCTTTCGGCTTTTCCTGTTTAGGGGTTGCCACAGCGGAACTCCGGTCCGCTAATGACTGGCAGTAGATTTTTTACGATGCCAAGGTGCCAGCTTGATGCCCAATCTTCAACGAAGGCACACCCATTCTGCGCATGTCTTTAGAATGCCGCTCGACCATGGGGAAAACATGCAGACTCCACACAGAAGGTGCTCCAACCAAGAATCGAATGGGACAACCTCTTGCTGTGAGGCAACAACGCTACTGCTGCACCACCGCGTTTTACACTGAGCATGTATGGAAGTGAGCATGTATGGTAGTTTGTATAATTGAGAACAGATATTTTTCCTGCTTGTATGTTGATGATTTGCATTAGTTGGATGTGGCGGTGAACTTTGTGATCAATTTGTTTATTTTGTGTTATGTAAGTTTGTTTGACATTTATGTGTGAGTTTGACTTTTGGTAGCTGTATTCTGCAAATGTGTAGGATGAATGTTGGGTGGTTGTGCAATGTAGACTACAGCGGTACATGACACACTGACATAGATCCCAAGCTAAGGGCCTTGCCTTGTTCTTGTTCTACAGTCAGAACATAAAACTGAAAAAATCGCTTGCGACCTGTCATGGTGGCCAGACTTGGAAAATGGTGAAAATGTGATGGATGTATTTTCTCACTTTTCCCTCCTTTTCTGAGCTTGAGTGACCTCAGAAATGGTATAGTTATGGTTGAAAGTCTTGGCCTATCTCAGGAAGGATGTAGGAGCAAAAAAAATGTTGGGTTTTACAAACTTTGGAGTACCACTGTTTTGGTTAGCAATCTCGCACTACTTTCAATGCTTTGGGTTACAATTACAAGTGAATTAAGTGACATGATTATTTATATTATAGCTTCCAAGCTACATAAAATATGAAACAACAGCAAGAATTGATGTACATACTTCAAGTAATCTACCATAAAACTACTTCCTGGTAATGACCTGGGATGGGTCATGAGGGTTTGTATGCACCAAAGGCATTATATTAATGTTCCAGGAGACTATTACTTGTGAAGCATACTGAAGGCATACGATGGGCCCATCCATCCAGTATAAAATAGGGGGAGGTCTGTACAAAAGGAAGAATATTAGTAGAACCAAGAGTAGGAGTGTGTGAAGGCTTTCAGTTCTGGCATAAGAGCGTTGTGAGACAGGGAGCTGTTTTTTCCAATTTAATTTAGTGACAGTAATACTGAGGTATCTGCTGCACTTTCATTAGTTTTTCTTTCCAATAAAAATATGTAAGACATCTTGCTGAGAAGTGATCCCCTAAATACATATGGATTTTCCAGAAAACCTGGGGTTTCATGATGCCTAAAATCTTTTACATGTAAAATGATTACTTTACTTTTTTGACAAAGGAAAACAGTAGCCAGATTTCTCATATCTGTAGATTAGATTATTGTTTTTTTTTTGGAATATTAAAAAACATTTTCTCTATGATCACCTCACCAAACTTCCACTGAAAATGCATAATAGCTTAAAAGCAAAACAAACATGAAAACTGGTATTAAAATAAAACTGCTACCACCAGACAGGAAGAGGTTTTTTTTTTCTGACAGCGTTCCAGTGGGTGTTGGTTTGGAGTGATTGCTTTTATTTGCCTGATTGGTATGTTGTCCTTTGGACAAGTCGGATTCTACCCATGGCAAATGGTGCCAGCTGGCGGGACACAATGCAGGGACTCTTTTCTAAGCTACTGTATAATTTATAACATAATTCTCTGTCTCGTTAACATGCTTATGGACAGTCAGAAGATAGAGCTCATGAATATCTGACACATATGCTGAATACAGGAGACCACAGACTTATGAAATTCTGCTTTTAAATCTCAGTAAGTAATGCAGAATACCTTCTTCTTCTTCATTTCACACAAAGGCTTTTGCAGAAGGAAGATAAGCATGCACCTGTTAATGTAGGCACTGAGGCATGGGTAAGCTGTGGGCAGAGTAGCAAAAGACAATCAACAGTATTTGTGTCCCTCTAATTCACAAAAGTATGGATGGTAACCCCTGAAATGGACTGCTTCATGAAAGGAGCAAAAGTGACACAGGTATCATGACAGATGAAACAGATAAAATTTCCAGCATAGCTTCCTTAAAGCAAATGTTCCTCTATACTGGATTTCTAATATAGATGCAGTTTTCCACATGAACTGAAAAGGTATTTTTCTCTGTTTGAAATGTTTGTAAAGATTACAAAATTAATCATACCCTTCTTTAATCCTCTTATCTGGCACCATTTTCAAAAATACCACATTCTAATTTCTACCTTGGAATGCATGCAGCTTGATAAAACATTTCTGTGAAATTGCTCTGTTATATTCAGTCTTAATTCCCACGTCTACAATCCAGAACACTGACAGACTATGGTAAAAATGACCATCCTGTGATATTTCTTCTTTGTCTGAGGCTGCATCTGACTTATTTCACCAGTGGCCTTTTCTGTCTTGCCTTATTTAGTTTGGTACTAAGAATATAACAAATTCAGTGAACTTACAAACATGTGACACAGCTTTTTTTGCCTACATGCTCTTTGATGGCTTATGCTACAGAGTTTTACGTACAGCATGCATTTGTGAGAAGAGAAATGTTAATACTGAAAGGAAGTACCATGTAGCAGTCAGATTTTGGCGGACTGTGCAAAAGAACCAGGCAGAAAATCAAGAACACACATTCAGAAACCTTAAAAGAGCTAGGATATAGTCTCATATAAGCTGCATAAGGTCTGTGAAAATGTTAACGGCCTTTTCTCTCTCTTTTTTTTTTTTTTTTTGCCTTTTTTGTTTAACCACAAGTAATTCAAGTCTCCCTTTTGCATTTCTGGCTTTCATATTACTTTATTTTATATTTGTGTAATCACAATCTAAAATTACATTGATTTTAAAATGTGCTAGGTTGTATACACAGCACACATAAGGTTTGAGGGTTTGAGGAAAAAACAGAAGAAGACAAGGAAAAATTCTAAGCTCAAAAAAAAAAAAAAAAACAAACAAAAAAACATTAGCTTGACAGGCCTGGGATTTATCTACTGCTATTTTTTGGCCATACAAAGCCTCATCACTTTTCTTAGAAAAAAGAATTAGCTACACACATTTTCCTTTTTTACACTTTCAACTAACAACCAGTGATAAATATACTTTTATGTCATAAAGATCGATTTTTTTCATAATCAATTCTCCACCTCATCGTAGAATTTGTGGCAGCATGTTTATCTGACTGCTACACATGTGATGCGAGCCAGTGAGACTTCATTGCTGGCACAGACTCCAACACTCAAGGCTGGAAGGGCTGTATTTGATTCTCTAGTTTATCCTAAATGGCTGGGAGACCACCAGTGCAAAACATTTGTGTGAAGCCCCTGCCAAAACCACAAGTGAAGACTCTAAATTCCTTATGTAAATACTTGAGTTCCAGGCACCATGAATAAAATTTTACACTAAAAATGCTCTCTCTTTCTCTCTCTTTTTTTCCTCTGTGGGTTTATTTTTAAATACATACCAGTACTATGATCCCAGTGGGATGTCTGACAAATGTTTGATCTCATGGGAAAAGTTCTGCATAAAGGATAAAGGTACTGGTACAGTGTTCATAGCAGCTCTTTTCAGCACTTACTGTTGTTCTATGGTTTGGATCATTCATACAGCTCACTGGCTGGGTAAACAGACCCATCACTGAAAGGCTTACAGCACAACGTATTCCTCAACGATAAAGAAAAAGGCTCACCAATGTTTTACTTATCATATGACAGATAGCACCTGATTATGCATGCAGGATTAAAACTATGAACACATTCACAAGAATTCTGTCCCATCTCATCTTCATAAACCTTTTTCCTCTAAGTACAACTGCGTTTCAATATATGGAAGTGCAACAGTTTTATTGACATCATTGTTTTTGAATGCATCCAGTTAGCACCACTCCATCCCCCACCGAACTCAGAATGGAAGGTAGCTAGGTCTTGCTGTCTCACAGCGGAAACTTTTATGAAGAAAAGCAAAACTGCATGTGGGTCATTCGGGGATATACTTTCATTATCATTTTATGCTGTTGCAGAAAGTAGCCATTCTAACCAAAGAAGAAGTGGATTAGTGCTCCTCTAACCCACTCCCTGAAGTGTCTCAAGGTATCTATAAAATGCTCTCATTTTCAAAGAAACAATATAATGAGATGGCATTGAAACAAACTCACTATCCCAACACCAGGTCATAACTTACACATTTTCCTTGTTATTGTATAAGGCATAAAAATATGTAGGTCTCTGTAACTGAACACAGAGACTAATCATAGTAAAGCAGTATTTCCAGAGCTTCCTTTACTATATGTGTATGTGTTTTATATATTTACATACACACACACACACACATATGTATACAAGTCTTGAATATGTGTGTAGACGTGGACGCATATGAGCACACACACACACACACACACACACACACACACACACACACACACACACACACACACACACACACACCCATATCCATAGAAAGGTAAATGATAGAGAGACAGACAAATAGTCAAAAACTATGGAAATGAGAAGGAGTCTTGGGTGCCATGCAGGTCTAAGGGGGATCATAATGCAAAATTGGATCTTAACGCCCTAGGAGCAGACTTACTATCTAGGGATGGGATTTAGTTTAGTGACAAAACATAGTGCCAAAGTCAAAGCTACAAGGCTTTTAGATGCAAGCTTAGGGGCAGCAATATACCATAACTCCCTACTGGCAAAAGAAACTCTTAAACCCTCATACTCTGCAGACAGGAGAAAACAACAATCTAATTCCTGAATCATTTTCTTTACATTATGGACAAACAGGCAGACAGACAGAAGCTTAGTTTTCCTTAAGACTGTTTCTATTTTCTTGTTGTAAAGCTCTGTCTTACCCATATATAAATACATATATATATATATATATATATATATATATATATATATATATATATATATATATACACACACATATATATATATATATATATATATATATATATATATATGGGTCTACTTCTATTCGCTGACAGACCATTTCACTGAAACCCATTTGGTCGACAGCTCAGTTCATCGACAAAAGTATACAAGGCAAAAACCTGGGATTTGCCCCCCTCCCCACTGTTGTGTGATTGTGGAGTTGTTATATATAGTTGGGGGGGTGTGGGGGGCACAGCCCCCCACATTGGGGGAGTGTGGGGGGCGCAGCCCCCCACCTAGAATGTTTGTCGATGAAATGAGCTGTCGACCAAATGGGTTTCAGTGAAATGGTCTGTCAGCGAATAGAAGTAGACCCATATATATATATATATATATATATATATATATATATATATACACACACACATATATATATATATATATATATATATATATATATATATATATATATATATTGGGTGGAGCAGTGGTGGAGCGGTTGACATTGTCATCTCACAGCAAGAGGTTCTCTGGTCTGATTCTCAACTGTGGTACCTTCTGTGCAGAGTCTGCATGTGCTCCCTGCATTTGTGTTGGATTCCTCTAGGTACTCCGGTTTCCATACACATTCCAAAGACATGCTTCTAGAGTGTTTCTCTCTGGGCCTACGCTGAAAATAGGCTCTGTCCTAGTTGGACTTTCCCAGTCAACAAATGTAAAATAATTATATGTATTATATATACAGGCATACATATATGGTTATCTGGTTTTGTGTGGCACAGATAAATGCAGCCATATCAACATACATTTGAACAAATTAAAAAGGTATCTAACATGTTTAGTACCACTTATTTTCAATAACCATTTCATCAAATTCAGGGTTACAAGGAGCCACAGCTTATCCTAGCAAATAACAGATGTAAAGCAAGAAGCAGTTCTGGGTGTGATGCCAGCAGAGTACACACACATACAAGTACAAAATCACAGTCAGGCTGCACCCACACCTGTGGGCAATTTCTGACCACAGGCAGTTCACCTATTTACATGTATTTGGGAAGTGAGTGGAAACTTGAACCCCTGGTGTGCACCCGCGTGGAAACAGCATGCAAATTCTGCACAGTAGGCACCCCAAGCAGGAACTGGATTTGTGATTCAACCATTGAAAGGCAGGAGCACAAGACAAGGAACCTAAATAGGAATGCCGAGGCTGTGGTGCAGTCATGCAGACCCCCAACATCTACTGCTTTAGTCTCTGAAGCATAGCAGGATCTATGACAGAGGAGCTGTACTCCACTTTTTGAAGTCTGGAGGAGATATGGAATGCAACGTAAGATTTGTTTATAAGGCAGAAAGCAGTCAATGGATGGTGCTACAATAGGCCTTATAACGGTTGAAAAGAAGAGACTATGACTAGACGTATACTTGTAATAAGAAATAAAAAGGAAACAGCATTCCCCAATGCAGTGTAGTAGTTTGAGGGAGAAACCTCAGTTAAGAAGAGAGCATAACTATAGTATCAAAGCAGAAGGGACTCAATTATAATTTAAGAAAAGTCAGAATTCAATAACTCCCATTGCTAAGCAGTTTAAAACACAATGTTTTTTCACACATCATTCATTGTTTGTCTTTCGGCTTTTCCCGGTAAGGGGTCGCCACAGCGGAACTCCGGTCTGCTAATGATTGGCAGTAGATTTTTTTACGAAACGCCGAGGTGCCAGCTCGACGCCCAACCTTCAACGAAGACACGTCCATTTACGCATGCATGTCTTTCAAACGCTACCCAACCATGGGGAGGACATGCAGACTCCACACAGAAGGCACTCCCAAGCCCAGCCAAGAATCGAACGGGAGAACCTCTTGCTGTGAGGTAACAACGCTACCGCCGTACCACCATGGCTGACATTAGGTATGGTATTTTCTTTGCCACATATAATATCAAGTCAGAGGAAAAGAACAACTCAAAGGTAGATACGATTTGTGGACCAAGTCTGTTATATTTTCTTGATAACCTTTTTATTGTCCAAACAATGAGTGATAAAGGAGCTTTGCAACTACTTTTATTTTAATTATAAGAGATTTTCTTAACCTTTAGGATTATAGTGAAATGATATTCTTGTTCATAAAACTGTTAAGAAACCGTACTGGGTGTAATGACTATCAAAAAGAGGTTGAACTGTGTTTCAGTATAGAAAGAAAATATGCATCCTTACATCACTGTATAGAGGCAAATAAAAACATGCAGCAATGCTACTAACTACCTTTCCAGTTTTCTCTATAGTAAATATTTATATGTCACTGCAGAGATATCTCTCTCTCTCTCTTTTGCTGTCTTTCTCTCTCTCTCTCTCTCTCTCTCTCTCTCTCTCTTTCTGAGCCTGATCCACTGTATTTTAACCTGAACTTCAAAAGGAAAAAAATACTGTAGCTCATAGTACTATTTTTAATGGCACAGGCAATGGAATAAGACAAAAAGCGAGAAGAACGGAGGAGGGACACTGGCAGAAGAACTTGACAGTACCCTCACCCCCCCACCCTCCTATGCCAAGACATTAATTCTCGCAAGTCGGAGAAAATTACTATGCATGAATGCAAAAAGCATGATCAGGAGTAATTAACACGGCTTCATATGCAAATTTTATTAATGCAGAAGTACAAAGTCATTATGCAAATGAAACTTACGTCAACTCTCTTGACAAATATTCAGCTCTGAAGCTCAAGTTTTTCCCCCCATTTTAAGGGAGGGGGAATAAAGAATGTTTGACAAGTTTGCAAAGTTTTTTTTCAAAAATCTGAGAAGAAATTTATTCTTGTGTTGTTGATATTTTTTTTCTTTTTTTTTTTTTGTTTCTGGCAGGTACACGACAGCTCATCGCAAAAAAAAAAAAAAAAAAAAGCAACCAGCAGCGGGCAGCCAATCAAAACGCCAGAGGCTGTAATGAGTGCGATTGATGAGTGTTTGGCTTTACTGCAGGGTAATGAACTAGAATCCAGTCTGAGAAGGAAAACATGAATATTCATGAAGCTGTGCTCCTGCCTTTGATGATTAAAGAAATTTTTAATATTCAAATAAGCGCTTGCTGAGTGATTAACAAAGAACAAGCACGCAGAAATATGGAAATGGAGCTGAGGAGGATTTGGTAGCCACAGTTTGAGCAATAAAGAGAGCACAAATTTTCATAAACAAGACATGCAGATAAACTAATTAAACTTTCAGCAAATTACAAATATTTTCTGTGACAAAAATGTAGGAAGCATTTTCAGTATTTCTCTTTAAAGATATAATAGTCCCTCATTCAGGTTCAAAAGGTCCTGTCAGCAGTTACCCTAATCATCGGAGTCAGCCACAGCCTAAAAAATCATGGAACTGCCAGTGTTTTTACAGCTTAGTATAGACTGGATACAATGAGTCACCTGAATAAGTTTCTGTCAGGTCTGTGCTCCGATGCACTTTCCAGTGACTGCACTGGATTTAGAACCTTGACTGTCTCCCATGGAAATATCATCATACACCAAGGCATGTAGGGGGGATGCCTCTAGTACAACTGTACTATGCTAGCTCTAGATACTTGTCAGATCATTATGGCAGGGGTATTTGCCACAACAGCGAAGGTGCAATAAATAAAATAAATGGTATGCATGACATAATGCACCCAGCTCATAATAAACGTGAATAAATTTGGAAGTATTCAGTGAATATAGTGACCAATGTAAATGCCAATGTGTAGGTAATCAATACAATGGACAGTAAATAAAAAGGCCAATATCTGGTGTTATGTTAACCAGCATGCAATGATTACAATAGCCAGTTTGAAATAAACAGTAGACAATACACAGTAATTGTAGCAACCTAATTTACAGCGAATGAAAGCAGCCATTCTGTAGTAATTACAATAGCAAGAATGCAATGCCACATGCAGTAAATTAGGTGGTCAGTATACACTAAATATAATAAATAGTATGAACAAAATATAGTGCTAGCATGTAATAAACAGTGGCTAACATGCAGTGTATATTGTGACCAGTATGCTGTGAATGTACCGATCAGGATACAGTAGATACTGTGGCCATTATACAATACATATAGTAGCTAATATGCTATGATACTGTGTATATAGTGAGTAGTATGCACTTAATATAGGGATCCGTGAGCAGTAAATACAGTGATCAGTACAAAGTAAAGTATGAAGTGACTTCCATGACTTGCATGCATTAAGTATGTGGCCTGTAAACAAAGATTTATAGCAGTGACTATGCAAACTAGAGGACTGTGTACAGTAAATATGGTGTCCAATATGCAGTGGATACAGTGGCCAGTATGCAGTAAAAAGAACAACCAGGATGTAAGGAATGCAACTGTCATACTAGTCCTTAGCTACACATTTACTGCTTTCAGTGAACTTAATAGCATAAATTGCAGCTTTAGTTCATATATATTCCATAGCAGCAAGTTTTTTTAATGTTACTATGACCACAATATTCAAAGGAAGAATGGGCCAAAAGCTGGTGTTACAGTGTATATTTTATGACAGCAGAGATGAGTAGTAGTATTTTATAAGTAGAGATTCAAAATCTAGGACCTCCCTCTTGTAAAAGGCTTGATCCTTTGGGTCTATATTAGATGAACGAATGCTTAAAATGTCAAGTAGGACATGCCCGACAGCTTTTAAGCGAACGTTCATCTAAGCGAAATCCCACAATGTCAAAACAAGGAGTTTCGAAAAGTTATAGTTGGCCAGCCATCAGGAAGCCAACGGTTGACGGCTAAAATGTACTCTACACCATTACAACCCCGCCCCCCCAAAAAAAAAAAAAAAAAAAAAGCAAAAACAAATCAACAAACAAAATAAAGTAGGGGGCTTTGCCCCCCACACCGGCTGTGCCCCACACACATACCCTACTTAAATATACCAACTCTGAGATTGCACCACAGTGGAGGACTGTCATAACATTACACAGGGTGAACACTGAGACCGCACCACAGTGGAGGACTGTAAGAACGGCTAGACAGGGTGAACGTTCTGATGTCAGCCATTGGCTTCCTGATGGCTGGCCAACTATAACTTTTTTTGAAACTCCTTGTTTTGACATAGTGAGGTTTCGCTTAGATGAACTTTCACTTAAAAGCTGACAAGCATGTTGTACTCAACATTTTCAGTGTTCGTTCATCTAATAGGGAACCAGTCCTTTTACCTGCTTCATGTAGTCAGTATTGCATTTTTTTTTACCTCTACAGCTAGTCTCTGGACATTTGATGCTCAATGAATTTCATACAGCAGGGGTAGCCAACACTTAATGAAAGATTACAAGCAAGTTAATGTTGATCCCTGCTAACTGCAGATAAGAATGCTTGTAACCATTATAGGGTTGGTACCATGGTAACACGGTAGCCAGTGTAATTTGGTTTCAGAATGAGAGCCTATGCTACACAGCATATTCCTTAAGTTGTAAAAACTACTACTATTAACTATTACTAGTATAACAACTACTACGAATTATTACTAGTATTAATGACTAATAGCTTTCACCAAAGGGAAACACCAAAACATAAACAAGTAGAAACAGACAGAAAGAAACAGACAGGGAGGAGTTTAGCTTACACATCTCAATAAACTGCTTTGGGATGGGGATATTTACACTGGCCCACCAAGATGACAATACATTTCCAGGTGTATACTTCTCTCCATTACATACCTGTCTTCCAGTCCTGATGATATGTGCACTCACTCGCTCTACAACACTACATCTCTGAGAATGTACTTTAGTGACATTTGCAGGAATTATGCATGGCCACCAAGTTTATCTCAGACTACATATTCCAACACTGAGTCATTGTCAGCCTCTACCTACATATTGTCTCATGTGGAACATTTTCCAGTGGAAACAAGATAATCTGTGATTAGCTAGCTTTCCAGATGTTCCTTTTACCCAACCCTTTGGCACATTGGAAAAAAAGCCCAGACTGCACCACAGACGACCCCTTATTGACCCATGACAGAGGTGATGGAGGGACTAAGCAGAGTAGGATGGCATTAGGAAGCACATGCAAGTTCTTCCACCTTGCAGGGAGGCAGCTTGGCTTCATGCACTGACAGCGCCTGCAGGAGTGCTATTTTCTTCCCACAGCAAGGAGCCCCGCACACCCATAATGCACAGCAGTAAGCCTCTTACCAGAGGGTGCTTGTGCAAGGTGGCATATAAGTGCCTCCTACAAAGCAGCAATTGTAGAGTGGGCAAGATGACCACAGGATGGGGATAGGACAATCCACAGGCCTACTACCTAACACTCAGCTCTCACCTCCATTAAAGAGACACAATGCCTGCGGGCTCCTGCCTGATGGAGGAATGAATGGTCAGCAGAGAGCAGGAAGGGGCAGAATTAGGTAGGCCCTAGAGAAACACATAGACACACACATACACATGTGCACAAAACATGAATAGCTGGAGAAAATTGGGATATGCTTTAAGCGGTAAGGTGTCCTTCTGCTAGGACATCTTTTCACACGTCCAGCAATATGGCAAGTCCCATCCCATGTAATGTCTGTACCTGATAAACACTCTGGTTGCAAGGTTTACGAACAGACACCTACACAGAAGACATCTCCTGAAGAGTAAAACACCCTGGAATATTGCTCGGCTATGTATATATGAAACTTAGAAAAGGAGGTCATATCAATCCATAGTGTTCTGCAGTGGTATGTAATCTTGATCAAGATGAGGCAATGCAAACATCATTCTTGAAAGCACTGTTGAAGACATATACTGAAACAGTGAATGCTAAAGCATGATAACCCTTGGGTGTCTCTTTAGTGGTCCTACCATATTTCTCATAGAAAAAAACATACAGTTCAACAACCACACTTTTTTATGATCTTTATTTCTTCCTTGCCCTTTACAATGAAATCAGACAAAGTTTTTTCTTTCCTGATGAGTGCCATCAGATTACTATATCACCTCAGCTGATTTTTGGCATCCATAGTATGAAAAACAAGACATTATCTTAGCAAAAACACTACTGGAAGAAAAATCTGGCAAATAAATCATCTAGTTTAAACTAGACAGCACCTATCTTTGGGAGAAAAAGCAATATGGTGGTTCTGTAATTAAGAATTCTGCTCCCATCTCCAGAGTTCAATCCTGATCTCTGGTCACTGTGTGTGTAGAATTTGCATGTTTGCCCTCTGTCTACATGGGATTTCTCCAGGAATTTCAGTTTCTCCCCCACTTCCCACAAACACGCAGATTAATCAACTTCTCTAAACCTTCTACATATTTGTGCCCTGGGTCATGGCTGAAAAGAATGCATGATGATCAGTTTACTTACCCAGTTGACAAATGAATAAATTAGATGAAATTGTTTTGGGGGGATACTCTCATAGAGGTGGTACCCTAGAATTCCATGTCATCAGTGATTGTGCATCCAGGTATGGCTTACTGGCAATCATATATGTGTTCATTTCTTTATCTCCTTTTAGGATGAAGATTCCATCTAGGAAATGAAGAGTGTCAATTTCCCGATTCCATAAGACAGTTATCATCCACTAAATTAATTCTTTCAACCCCCAAGCATTTTATAGCGCTGCCCTTTATAATATTGTAGCAGATGTTCATAGAGAAGAGCACTTTCTTATTTTTCACAACAGAAGGACTTCAGACTAGACCCTATAAAGTCTGTGGTACTGAATCTCTGCATAGGCTTATTTTATTTATTTAATAAACTATGCATCCATAAATCGGTATGACTTTATGAAGAATATCATAAATGAAGGAGAAACAAGGCTAAATCTGAGGGCCAAAATCATATCGGTTGAAAAGTATACACCAAACTATCCTCATGTTAAGCAAAGCTGTGGTAGGTATCACAAAGGAAGATAATATATATCCCAGAAACCACTGCAGTGAGAATGATGGAACTGCCTTGGATTACATGCACCTGGGAATGCTATCAGTTGGTAAACATCTACAAGCATTCCTTTAATCCTGTTTGCACAAAATGAGAGTTAGCAGCTGGGAGACAGACAGCTAATATTTTCTTACTTTTAACCATAATTCCAAGAGACAGAAAAAGTTGTCCTAAACAAGACCCTGTTGTCTTAAAGCAGCTAGGAGCCAGTCATCCTCATATGGAAGCACCTGCATTTCCCTTGGGTGAAGAGTGTTGTCCACCACTGTTGTTCATTTTGTGAACACCTTAAGAAAAAAGATGGAGCCAGAAGGCCAGGCCCTGAACTGGAAATGGCTGGTCCCTAGCTAGAAGTCAAAATCCTCCTTGAGAGCTTTAGTATTTTGATATGAATACAAACATCTTGGAGAGCCAAATAACAAATCAATCTTACCTCAACTAAAGAAGAAGCATCATCTGGAAAGAGACCCTATAGTGCCTTCTTTAAGGTTATATGTGTTTAAACTGCCTATATCCAAAATATAGGTTCATCCACATTTCAAGCTTGGAGAAAACCAGTTTTGGATTCAGAGCTGTTGCGGTCCACCACAAAAGTGAGTCCTTCTGCCACCATGACTATTCTGAGGACCCAGAATCTATTCCACTATCCTAGCTGACCAGCAGGAGGTCAGTAATTACCATACTGTTGTTCCTACTGCTGTCCCCTCAGATTTCGGAGGGAGAATAGTCTCTGCCATCACCTCTGTAATCCTGTAAAGATACACTTGAAAGCATGACATTTTACAGCCACAACTGATAGGACCTATCCCTTCACTTTCATGGACTTTAGATGATCAACTATTTCTGGGCCAGAGGATAAGACCTTTGGAAATAAGTGAAATGGCATTGCTAAATTGGGTAAAGGGATAACCAGGATTGTCAAAACATGGTGTTGCCATATTCAGCTGTAACACTGAGTCCACAAACTCATACTGTAAGAATGGAGATAATTCTGACTCTGGCAAAGTTAATTCCAGGTGTCTCAGCACTGGAATAGAAAAGGATACTACTTGGGGCCTAAACTTCTCTCTAGCTGATGGCTGACCTTTTACTCACTTATCGGATACAGCCACCCCAACATCAGGAAGACAAATGCTAGTCCAAATGGGCTGTTGCAAGAGTTCACAACATCTGTAAGCTCAATAGTATGGGAACTGTCCACAGGGTATCTGCTGTCAACTAGATCCAGGAAATAGCTACATATGCATAACACCCAGAAAAGGGTAATCTGAACAGGGCTAACACTAGGCCTGGCAATGTTGAAGGACAAGAAAGAGAGAAGAGACTAGTGTGATTCTTTCGGAGGGTGGGGATATTTTCCAGGTGCTTGACTGTGGTCATTAGGTTCACTTCAGTGATAAGAGGGTACTTACTTCAGAGCTTGAGTTCTGTGAACTGAGGGAAAATAGAATAACATCTTGATGGACAAAGGCTTGAGTTGTGGTCCTAATCAGAGAAGGTCCTGAGATCCTGAGATTAAAGTATCTTCCAGTGGTAATGACAGCATCAGAAACAGTTCCCCCTCTTGCGCCAGTATTTGCATCTATCTTTGACCCCCAACTAAGGTAGGTATAGGCAGATTGAAGATGGGTGTTGGGCTCTTTTGAATCTTGACTGATGTGGCTGATATCTGAGGAGACAAAGCTGGCATGGAAGGCTTCCTTTTCCTCAACTTTTGTTTCACCTTTTATGTCTGTGGTGTTCTATCCTTTTCCTAGTTTCCATCTTTTTTTCCTCCTGACAGCTGAGGAGGAGGAGGATATGGATGAAGAACAGGGCTTTTCTCTTCCTGTGTCTTCACTACATCATTTGCATGCCAGGTAGCTCCTAGAATGATGGTGTGAAGTTCCCCACCAAACTATGAACTTAAGGTACCAGTCATCAACCAGAATGTCCACCTCACCAAACTATGAACTTGAGGTACCAGTCATCAAGCAGAATGTATGATGTAGAAACAGGTTCTGTTTTGGTGATGTGGTGATGAATAAAGGGCTTTACAAAAATTATAAAAGAAAATAATAAACAGTGCAATCACAGATTGTGTGAAAGAAACAGTTCTAAAGATAATTTTAACAATGTTTTTATTTTATTTTTATAATCTGACATAGCCAGGTATTGTCTTGAAAAAGTTTTAAAATTCTGGAACGGATGTCATATAAGGGAGGGCTAGGAATACCCAAAGGCAGTGATAGATTATCAGTGTTATAAGCTAGTAACTCAACATTATAAGGGGTCTTTTTGGGTGCAACAGTAGCGCAGGATTTCAGACTAAACTGGAGTAGAAGCAGCAAGGCCTGTTTCAGACAAGTGGGCCTGGTTATGCAGCTCCGTCAGCCTCCTTGTTAATCCAGTCCTGGTCAGGGACTGGACTAACTGTCTGGGAGAATTTAACTGACATAAGGGATTTGGTGATGAGGTGCAAGTCATGTAAGATATACTGACAGTGTTTGGAATTATATATATTTGGTTTCTAACTCCATTAACACCAGAAGTTAGGCACAGAAAATAAAGCAAAGATGTTAACAGACACCTTTTATACCAGCTGTATATAAATTTAAAATGCTAATGGGAAACTTATGTAATTCATTTTTAATTTTCAGGTGGGCCCCTCTATCATCTTTCAAGCTGTGTTCCCAAAACCAGTGGTTATGGAAGAAAACATAAGAACAACCACGGTGCTGTTTTCCTTCCTGTGTAATCTTGACTGTCATTGTAGGAGTTTCCAGCACTGGATAAAAATTTAACAGCAACATCTTGTTCCATGCAAAAAAAGTTTATTATCATATAAGCCACAATAAAAAAAAAAAATCATGGAAACTTTCCAACAAAAAGTATATAGCACAGGAATACATGTTTTGCTCATAGGGCCTCCAAAACTTGAGAATGTCAAAGTGTTTTACAAGTCAGGTGTAAATTCATCTCTGGTATCGCCCTATCAAAACCTAGGCACCAGTCAAAAATTTCTTTTGTGGGGCAGAACCCTCTACCGACCTTCAGGAAAGAAATTATGCACCCCCACCCATCTCCAGTACTTTCAGACCAACAGTAAACTGCGATGATGTAGCTGTCAGATGAGCGTGTTATAAACCGTCTGTACTTTGCTCTAGTACCTTCCAAACTTATAACTTTAGATCATCTGCATGGGACATTTTATGACATGAATATTTTTAATATGTGATAGTGTGACTTCAATGATATCATCCAGTTGGACTGCTTGCAAGGACTGAGTCATCCACAAAGAAAAAAAACTGTAATTTAAATGTTTTCACCAAGTATTCCTCACCTTAAAAGTATTAATTTATTTTTCAAATGGTCTGTGCCCCCAAGAATAAATTCTGAGTTGACTGCTTTATTCCTTATGCCCTCCAGCAATATATTGTAAGCAGTTTACATGGTAAAGACAATCCCGGCAATAAACTGTGGTGAATTGCTTTGGTGATACACACCAACTCTAGGAATAAATTGTTTTTTTTTTTCTTTATGAAGTGCACTTTCCACAATAAACTGTCATTGGACTACTTCTGTGGCACATATTCTCCCTAGTTACATAAAACAATCTGACAGTTGTCAAGGTGCATATGTGCCCCAGCAATAAGAAAATCAGATATTGACTGTTTTCATAATATAAGCCTTCTCTCAAAAAAGGTATGATTGGGTTGCCTTCTCGGTATCTACACTGCAACAAAAGATGTGATTTGTCTGTTCTTTGTGGTATGTTTCTCATTCACATACAGCATGCAGTCTGCCTGCTTTCATAGTGTGCCATATTCTCCTTCCAGAAGAAATTTGTGACTCAGCTGTTTTTATGGTATCACTGCCTCCTGAAGGAATATATTGCAAGATGACAGCAAGAGGTTCTCTGGTTCAATTCTTGGCTGGAGCGCCTTCTGTCTGGAGTCTGAATGTGCTCCCTGCAGTCAAGTGAGTTTTAAAGACATGCAGGTAGGTGCGTGTGTGCCTTCTGTGAAGCTTGGGTGCCGGGCTGGCAACTCTGCACTGTAAAAGCACCACTGCCAATCAATCTACCAATCAATCACTGTGGTGACCCCTAACCTGGAAAAGTGAAAGACATTGCTTTTTTGCCTTTTTCTAATATGTAGTCTTCTCTCAACAATATAATATGATTTTAGTAGGTGTATATGTTCCCTGTCTAACATACTGATATGTACCTATCCACCACTCCAAGCATTTTCTATATCCATTTTATCCAATTCAGAGTCAAGAGGATGCCAAAGTCTATTCTGGCAAGCAGTATGTCTATTGCACTGCACACATAAATGTACACACACACAGACCCACACATGCACGCATACATACAACTACACACGACTGTTTAGTATCACCAATCAACCTACAAGCAAACACAAATACACACAAAACATAATATTTTAACACACAAACATGACAGCTTAGCATTACCAATCAACTTACTAGCAGTGTTTTTGAAATATTGGCAGAAACTAGACACCCAGCAAAGGCCTACATAAACACATCAAAATCAGAGAAATGGATTAAGGTACCGAGCTCTCTGAGGTAGCAATGGTACCTCCTGCACCCCATACCAACTATGATATTTGCCCTCTCCAAACTGAATGCTCATAGTAATTCCACAATAAATTGTGGGTTAATTGTTCTAGTGGTAGCAGCCCTGCTTAACTATCAATTTTGACATAAGATTTGATTGTTTCATTGTATTGGTTCTCCTGAAAAATAGACCAAAACTTGACACTTTTAATGACCAGTTCCTTCTTCACAGATAAAATGTGGCTTGATGGTGTCCAAGATATGTGTCTTTCCTGACAACGTCCTGCCATTGCTTTGTTTTCACAGTATGTGTTCTAAGCGAAACAGACTAATTAATGATCAAGGTATATTCATCACAAGTGCTGTTCATTAATAGGGATTTTATTGTTTTGCTAGTATCAACATTCTTTAAAACTATACTGTAATTATTTAATTTATGGTACATGTCCCCTCTGAAAATATATTAACCACTATTACTACATGTGTCCTGCAAACAAGAAACTTGAAATTATTATTTTCACGACACACACCCTCCACCAACAGCTGTGTACTTATTGTTTTCATTATATGTGCCTCACAAGCAATAAAGTTTGGCTGTACTGTTTTCCTAGCACATACTGTCCCCATCAAAAATTTGTCATCTTCTTACCTGTGTAGTCTGTGCCCTTCTGGCTGATGTACTAATAATCTCTGAGCAAATGCCTTCCCTAACAATAAACTGTTATTCAGTTATTGACATGATTTGTGCCATTCCCAGCAATGCATGATGATTCATTGTTTTTGAGACATGTGCCCCCTATCAGCAATAATTTATAATTTCTTTCCATGATATGTGCTATTTCCTAAAAGCAGACTGTGATGTGATTTTTTTTTTGTGGCTTGTTCTACTTCCAACAATAAATCTCATAAGCAGACCTTGTAAATATCATGTAAGTGGAAGGTATTAGTCTGTTTGATTTCACTATCCGATAGCATATGTTTTATTTATGTTTTGTACCAAGTTATGAAAACTGCTATAGTATGTCATCTTTTTTTGCAACTATGTTGTTACCTATACAAGGTTTGATTGCTTTCTTGGTATTTGTCCACTGCAACAAAAATCTGAAAAGTTTCTACCACCAAATTTGTGTCTTACTGCAGTACCAGCATATTACTTCCCTTCCTTTTGGCTAGAAGCCTCAATCGACTTTTTAGAGTAATGCTGTTTGGAACTCATCTCACAACAAAATCCATTGTGGTTCATCAGCTTATAGTTGTGTATGTGTATGCGTTTGTGTGTGTGTTTGTGTGTGTGTGTGTATTTATGCGTGTGTGTGTGTGTGTGTGTGTGTGTGTGTGTGTGTGTGTGTGTGTGTGTGTGAGGGGGCTTTCTTTAGAAGAAAACAGATGTCACAGCCATGACCCCTTTGAGTTCTTTACAACTCCTGTGATGTTTGATTAAACCCCTAGGATACAGATTTCTCAGAATTATTTAACAAAAACTTAAAAAGAAGGACATTTATAACTACAATTTTATAGGGTCTAATTCTAAAAGGCCTGCACTCAGTGTAAGTGACTACTTAAACTGACAGCAGGTCTTTTGGAATCTGGTCCCCAGTCTAAACCTGTTTATAATAGGTCTTACACCAAAGTAAGTCACTTGCACTAAGAGCAAGCCTTTCAGAATCAGGGCAGATTTACACTGAGAGCACTCTTTTGGAATTTGGCCAGCAGAATTATATGTTGCAGTATGAGGAAGAGGAAGAATTTATGATATGATATCAAGTGCAATGATACCACCCTTGATAGATTGTTTCTTTCATGAAATTGTAAACATGCAAGAACACACGGTATAAGAAAATTACAATAAACAAATGCATTATTTCAACTTTGTGTCTTTATTCAGCCATTTTGCCGTCAGAAACTTGCAAGGTAGGTACCATGTTTATAGATAATTACTAGACCAGCTACCTTTGGTAGCTTTTTAATCCTAGCCAATTTCCCTTCCAGAAGCAAGAACCAAAACATGTACCTTGTCACTGCAAGGTAAATATCTCAACCATTATAGCAAACACTAGCATGTAGCTGCATGTACCATTTGTCGTTTTGTAAACAATGATCAAGTCTTTAGTTTTAGGGTCCAGAGAAGTTAATACTAAGAGTATATACCTGGGAATGTAGAAGCTCAGGTTTGATTTGCTCTATATACTTAAGTTAGTGATTTTGGGACACTCACCTCCTCTTCTGATTAAGCTCCCTGCACCACTGAAGTCACCCACAGCACTTTAATGTTATCTTCTGAAGGTATGATAGCTACTTAATACCCTTCTGCATCTGTACCGAATATGGTGCATGTGAAAGTGAAGTATGAAGCCAGACACTTTTTCCCACTTAGAACCAACCCTGCCACTAACCTTTCCACTTACCTAATTGATTTTTGTCTCACATCTTTTTTATAATAGTATAAGTGAAGCTCATTTCAGGCAATTCAGTCACAACATTTAAAGTTTATACTCTGTAGACCTTTGACTCAAAGCACCAAGGGGAAGGAAATAGTCCTAAATGTAAGATGAAAGATAAGCTTAAGATACATACTGCAATAAAAAAAAAAAAAACAGATATAGCCAGTGATAAGCTCTGCAGTCTAATAAGTGAGTAAGGCACACTTATGGTCTTGAGTGAATGTACATTTTTAACTTTTTTCTTACCTGAAGGCATTCATTTTTGTGAAATGATTTCATGTGTCCCACAAGAATACTACTTCATTTCAGGGTTCATACAATTTAATATATTTATGTAAATTATTTGGTTTAATTTAATTACATGCAGACAATTCTGTTTTAATTAATAATAAAAAATCTGCAAATGAAATATTCCAGTCAGAAATATTACAAATTTCAGTTATATTCAACCTTAATATTTAGCTGTGATACAACAGTTTCTCTCGACCTTTCTATGGTGTTATGGTATTTTCTCACGGCTGTTTCATTTTGAAGTGCTAAAACTCAGTTGGATAAAAATCCATTTGAGTCACGCTTTTTGGTAAACATGGTACAAAGCACACAACAGCAGACCACTACATATTTGAAATAATTATAAAGTAAAAAAAGGTGGAACAATTCACAGATAAGCAAAATATGTCATCAATTCACGATGTTATTTTGGTGTTTACTTGCAAATGCAAATCGAAATATAGATTCGCTATACAATTAACAGCAAAGCAGAACATGTTGAGAGGTGAACCAAAACAAGTATATGACCACAAATCTTTAGAAGCGATTTTGAGCAATTTCAGTTACAGAAACTTTTCCTTGATAAATGTTTGAGCTGCACAAATCTGCCTGGTAAAACCATCAGGCTGAGAAACTTTGTACAGATATACATGAAGCTGCTGTTTAGAGAAAAAAAAGTTAATCTTTTGTTTTATTTATTTATTTATTTGTTTGTTTATTTAATGATTGAATGTTGTGATTCATTTGAGGTGCGTTTTAAATCAAGTACAGTGCTGGACCACAATTTGTCAGCATGCTGTTTAAAAAAACAAATAAAATCAAGTATTTAGACTTTATTTCCTCCATTATAAATTAATAGATTTATTATAACAGTAGATACTTTTCTCTCAAAGTGCTTCTTTTATTATTTTTGTCTATGTTCTTCACTTTATCTGAGATCAAATATTTGTTTAGATATAGTAGGCTAAAACGTTAAGTGAGAAAAGCAGCCCAGAGAAGTATACAAGGTGTATGTCAACAGTCACTGATGTGGCAACAGATTTCAGTGCTTCAGTCTCGAAATTCATTACTTGAATCAAAGTAAACCAGCTGTCTTTGTATATAAAGTTTATGCCACATGTCATGTTGAGCTCAAGTGAATAGTACAGTCTGTGGCACCAAAATCTTTTTTACTACACCAAAGGCTGCAAATGGGGAAAACAGAATTAAAATGCAGAGCTGCATCTGTGAATAAAGTAGGTGTACAAGCCACAAATACGCCCCATCCTTCAGGTAAACTGCAAATTTATTGCACCAAATCAAGCTGGATTGTAAAAATCAGTAATTTTTTTAGCCTTTCCACATAAATGGTGACAGATGTGGCACCAAGCATTTGCAGACATTCCACTCGATTTACACAAATGCTGATAGATGTGGCACTGAATCTTGAACAAACTATCACTGCATATTAAAAAGTCAGCCTTGTACCACATTCTGACTAAGCTAAGATCACGTTCTAAGTGATTAGCAAAAGCATTTTACAAATACTGCTCTTATGGTCTGCCTGAATGCTGAAATATTAAGCCTTATAAACTTTCAATGCATAAGTAACAGATAAAAAACTAAATCAAGTCATGCATGGAACAATTTAATGAAATTTCTACAGTGGTTATGTGGAAGAAAATACCAAATTCATATTTTAAATGTTTGAATATGAATAGTAACTGCAGAGTTTGTATTCCTTTTTTAAAATGGATTTTTTTTTAGTGCTGGCTTCTCGTGCCTCAAGACGTCAGCTGTGCATTGAAATTTGTGGGCTGTCTGCAAGGGTGTCTGGGTATGCTGCAAGGGTGTCAGTCTGCTGCAAGTAATCATAAGACAGTAATTTGTTGTGATGTTAACTGGCGGTGCATCAAACTTCAGAAAGGCTTATACATATCAGGGCATATGGTATACCATACTCCATGACTGATAAACAGGAAGCAAATGTTTACATGTATTGTGCATAAGGCTGGCTGACTCAAACATTGTCTAGTTACTGCTTATAAAAGTTCACAAAAGCAGCAGTAAAACGGTATGCAGTCAAGGAAAAAAAATCATCTAAATGCATTTATTTTTCTAAAGAAAGGAAGGAAGGAAAGAAAAAAATACAAAGAAAGAAAAGGTGTAATTTTCAAGGAAAAATGAATTGCTACATGTGGATGCAAATGTAAAAAAAATAATGTAATTTAACTGAATGGAAAATAGAAATAATGACGAGCTTATTTCATTACCGTTACCTGTCAAGTATTATATGTGAAGTGTGTATGGAGAGCTACCTAGGCAGAGAGAGAGAGGCCCGCTCTCTGTGTACATTACAAAAGCACCCACCCCCACTCTGACTTTACAAAGACAGTTTGTGAAAATAAACATTTGCAGTGTGTGATCAGATGCAACATTTTATTCCAATTAACATTCAGGATAGTATAATCAGCGTTACAAGAACATTCCCAGTGTTCCCATTTCATGTTTCAGCCTAAGTTTCCAAAACGTCAGCATCTAAAAATGCATGCAGCAGGCCTATAATTTACTTTATAGAATAGCCACTTTTAATTTAATTTCCCTGGACTTAAAAGGGTGGCATGCCTTTCATTGAAACACCAGGAAGGTTACAGCATGTGAACTGACAAATTTTTTTAGCTTTATTTTAATGTTACAACCACTGTTATTAATATGGCTACCACAGACATTTGGTAATCCCTGCCTTGCTGAACTTTCATGAGTTAAATCAGCTGCTCACTTACGGAGCTGACACTTTCTGTGCTACCAAAAATCAGTCACACAGCAGTTTTCTAGATGTCACAATGATTTTTCACAACTATTGCTTCATCCATATTGTCTTAAATAAGCTGTTCTTGTTTCACACTTTCTAATTAGCAGCCGTGCTAATGTGAAGTTCAAGGTGAAATGTTAAAACACTAGCTTGTATCACAGTGAATTTTTTCCAACACATTTTTTTCTTTCTTATTTAAAAGATGACTACTTTAATGATTAATTGGAAATCTTAACTTGAATCTGTTTTATTTATAAACTGGAAATAAAATACTTTTCGTCTTCTGCAAGCCTCCTATTTTTATCACATGGTAAGAACTCATGATGTTTTTTTTTTTTGGCTACTTAATGTCTGTTGAAGCCAAGTCCACTTTTAGTCACAAATGAAGCATCAGTAAATTATTTCAACAACATGTGGCCTTGATAAAATCTTGTTAACCACATTAACTGAAGAACTCTTGATAATCAGTTGTGTCAAAAAAACGTACAGGTGTCATTTTTCTGGTTGAAGAACAAGTGCTTAAATTGTATTTACTCAATGAAATCACATGCATTTTAAAAGTGAGGCTTTTCTCCAAATTTGCCAAAGAAAAACGAAAGGCAAATACAGTTTTTTGTGCGAAAGACAAGTATTCTTTGTAAATGTGATATTTAAATAGATCTATATTACGTAAGAGGGCTGTAAGAAATACTCCCACAGATAAAACTTTAATTTCAGACAAATCTTTCTGCAATCAGTGACCACAGTTTTGCACACTCTATCAGCCTGTCCACTATTCTTGGCAACTGTACAACATGCCGTCAAGTTAAAGAACAACACAGAAACCTTAAAGTGGAATGAAGAAGTGAGTTCCAATAGCAAATCACTTTGTTTTCTATTCCGAATACAATCTGAAAAAGGTCTTCAACACAATGGAAATGCCAAGACCACTTATCTGGTTACTTATACAGCTAGATGAATGAGTATCCCCCCCAAAATAGTTGTAGATTAACTCAGCAAGAATTCTAAACAGAGGGACTGAACAGCACTCTGGTGGATATCACTTGTGTGTAATAATCCAGCAGACAGTTTGGCAGACAATAGCATATGCTTTTGCAAGCTGCACGTCTGAAGAAACTGCTATTTCTGGGCAGGCACTCAAAAGCAGGTAGGAAACAAGTGCTTAGAAATGAGGAAGTAGATTCAGCCAACAGATTTTATATATCAAGTGCCAGGTGTAATCCTGATTTACACAACTCGGTATAATGCATCCTTCTGTACTGAAATCAAGATGGCCGGTTCTTTCTGCAGGGAGCACTGCCTCTGTGAATGCACCCCTCTGAGAAATCTACTGCCCCTTCCCACCATAAGCTTCCTAATGCGCATATCACAGATTCATTCAGTTCTCAGATGCTGAAACTTTTCATTGCCTATTTAATAAGCAACAGTGCATAAGTAACTGCTACAGCCTTTATTTTAATATCTTCTTTATAATCTGGTGTAAGTAAGAACTCATTTCAGAACTCAATAAGCAAGAAATGTCAGTGGAAGATCACACTATGTTCTTTATAAACAGCCAGAGGTGTTTGAGGCAAGAGAGATGTCACATTTCTGAAAGGACATGGGCTGGCATCTCGACAGAAATGGAACTGCCAAAAGACATGCACAGAAGCTGACACTTGCACCTCAAAAATAAATTGCAAACAAAATGTGAAGAAATGTAGAGAACTGTACAGTTCATTGTAATGTCTCTCTTTTCTTTCCAGAGTATCGGAGCACCCTAAATTTGATTTTTAGTTGACTACAAAAACATGGTAGTTGTGGGTCAAGACCCACTGCTCTTCTCCAAGTTAACACTGAAATTTAGACATACCACCTGCATACACATAAATATTTACACAGTATGCAGTGATGATTGTGCCCAATCAAATTGGCAGTTCTTACACTTTGCAACATAATACAGAAGCAATTTAAATAAAATCTTTGATAACACATGGATGTTTTTATTTGATATTTTTTAAACAGACTCATGAAATTAGGAAGGAAGGAAGCTGTGCAAATTTATTATGTAGGCAGCAGTAGTATTTGCAGTGAGAGCACACCACAGATTCCAAAACAAAGAAGAGTTGTTTTAAGTTTCTTTTAGGAATGAAGTCTAAAAGACTACTGTATAAAAAAATGTCATCAACAGACTGCTGAATGAGGTTAAGAAGATAAAAAAAGAAGTTACAAACATTTTCCCCACTTCATCTCGTTAAGAAACCACATCAAGGTGGGAACGTTTACTACTTTATTTCTTCACTCCGAGGAATCTTCTTCTCTTTGCTGTTCAAGCCCGTCTGCTTTTGTCACTTTTAGTTTAATACTTTCAAGAGGCCAAACTTCCTGCTGTACGGTGTGTGTGTGTGTGTGTGTGTGTGTGTGTGTGTGTGTGTGTGTGTGTGTGTGTGAAGGGTGGGATAATAATATCTCTGCAGGTAATGATGTAGCAGTGACTGTCATACTAATATGGGGGAGGGGGCCCTTATCTGTTGAGATGAGTACTACATAAAGGAAGTTGTAGTGCACGTCTATATCACTACATGTCGGTCACCTTCGGAGTTGAACCCATAAAAGTCATCTGTATTGTATGATATTGCTTCATTTATGAACACTGTTACATTGTTGGGACCACAATGTCCAAGTGCTCTGTCATCTGTTAAATGGAGACTTTGATCAGGAAGGACAAACTAACCAGTTCTTCTGCCTGCCTCTGGTTTGAAGTTGGTGGCCTCTGTTTGACTGCAAAACTGATCCAGCCAATGTCACAGTTCTGGTAAAAAGGAGGGATAGGAAGCAGTTCAACATAAAATCAGCAGAGGTGATCTTTAAAATATTAAAACTTCCTTGTTTTATATTTTTGGAGAAACAACATTAATGAAATAAAATTACAGTTTTATTTCTACTTTAAGTAGTTTCTCGGTTTCTTTCCTTCTTAAGCAGGTATGGATTTTTCTTTCTTCTTTGTATTTTAGATAGCATTCTTCATTCATAAGATCGATACATTTTCAGTACTGAAAAAAGCCCTACTGTATGTGTGCATTAAAAACCTCCCAACTGTTCACATTTTTTTTCAGTAGTCCAGATTTTTGCTACATATTTTTCATCTGTTCCTCATAAAATTTGTGATTTTTTGGCAAATCACTGACTATTGAAGTCATTAAATAATGGCATACTTTTGAATTTCAGACTTCACATCCTTCCGAAAATTCATACTAATACAAATAATGTTAATCTAGCATTTTTTTTATTTTTATAAAAGCAATATTTAAATTTTTTTCCTGTTTTTTGCCTTTGTACCTCCATTATTTTAAGCTTTGTACAGATTTCTTGCACTAATTGGTTGAAAGGTATGGTGTGTTTACATGTGTGCACGTCCTTGCTCCAGATCAAACATTAAATGTATTGTTTCTAGTTTTTCTAAGCATGTTGTAATGTTGTAATATCAGTCCATAGAATGCTACATTACGTGTGCTTATTAATTTATTTTTTATTGCTATGGTTAGCCCTACTAGGCATGTGCCTACTTTTAGGAAAGATCTGAGGTGGCATTTATGCAGATGGGGAAATTTGACCAGGGCACTGGGGAAATTCTTCTAGTCTTCAAACGGCATCATGAGATATTTCACAATTACCTGATCAGCTATCAACTCAAGCAGATGAAACCTCAGTTAAGCATTTCATACAAATGAGACTACATCAGGAGCTCAACACCCCCTTAATGCTGTACTGTTAGAACACAAATCCCAGCATCTGCTGTGGGGATTGAACCCACAGCCTTTGATCTGCCAGGCATCAAAGGTGAATGTACAACATGTTGAGCCACTGTACAGCATAAGGAAATGACATCACAGAATTTACCAGAAAAAACAAACAGTCCACTTGGAAAATGAAAACATGCTTCTTAACTTTGTAATTCTGACCCGGGCTCCTTTTCCCTCCCATCTTTAAATTTCACTACTTTTCATCATTGATCTTATTGGTATTTGTCTTCGGACTGATTAATAAAATGTATTAAAACAATAATACTTTAACAAAGTCAGGATGTTCTGAGAGAAAGTTATTTTTCTGAGAGAAAGTTATTTCATCAGTAAATTGTGTGTGTGTGTGTGTGTGTGTGTGTGTGTGTGTGTGTGTGTGTGTGTGTGTGTGTGTGTGTGTGTGTGTGTGTGTGTGTGTGTGTGTGTGTGTGTGTGTGTGTGTGTGTGTGTGTGTGTGTGTGTGTGTGTGTGTGTGTGTGTGTGTATGCTTCTGTTTATACAACTATACATATATGTGTGTCTGATCTTGCAGATAAAGCCATTACAGATTCTGCTATAGCCATGTGCAATCATAATGCCAAACAAGTTAAGACACAGCAAGAGTCAGGAAAGTGAAGGCATAGTATAACACAGAAATAAAAAACTGAAAGATGAGGATACAGATACTGAAGTTTTGTGATAAAAAACTCTAATATTAAAAGTGTGAGAAGAACCAGTGCAACAGCTTCATTGCTCCACAGCATATTATTTAATCCATTAGTTTATTTTGTAACCAGGTTACAGTTCAACTGACAAATGACCCTTTCCAAGTATGTCACAAAGCCCTTATAAAGACACTAAAGGTAAAAATGGCAGAAACACCCAATAACTATATAATTATGTATGGGGAACAAAATAACTGCACAGGGAATGCAACCAAATTTGTATCAACAAATCTGACTTGTAAACTGGAATAAACCCTCTACAGTATATACAGAGAGACTCAGATCATGTCTCCGTCATAAAGATTAGTTCTTCCAGTACAGCCATACCAGAAACTGTAGCCAGTCCCAGAAATGCATAGCAACTCACCATTGGCCACTTAGGCATGCTGGACCCCACGACAACAAGCAGCTATGAGTGCAGGTTTGAATCTATCTGCATTACTGACACCCGTAATTCTTGAAAGTGCCAGCATTAAAAGAAAAAAATAAAAGTACTTTTTCTGCATTTAAGAACACTGGTGAACATCATCCCAGTTCTGATGTCTGAATAGCTTTAAACCATCTTTCATTAGCTTTTAATTTTCTACTTGTTTGTGTTTTGAGTCAATAATCCAGATGAAGCCTCTTGAAAGAATAACTACAAAACGCTGTGTGATACTTTTTTAAAATGTTACACACTTCCCAACTCTGCAATGTATCAAATTAAAATATCATGCTAATGGTGGTCCTAGCAAATGTACCTTATTATAGTGTGCATTTATTTTTCTGCTTATATGTTTAAATCTTCCTATGATCGCATGTTTCAGTTTTACTACATCTCATACATTGCAACTCTACTTTAGAAATAAGCAAATGTAAAAGCTTTTATACAACAGTGGCATTACTAAAATGTAATACAGTAAGCAAAACAGTCTGATAACATGCCATGTGCATATTTAAAAACAAATCATTTATAATTTCAGTAACAAAAAGTAACCAGTAACATAATATTTTTAATAATTAATAAAGTGGAATGAACTGATTCGGTCTACTTTCAAACAACAATTAAATGTATCAGGGTGACTATTTTAATTGCTGGGAAACAGAAAAAAATGAAATTGAAACTGAAAAAAGAAAAAAGTGAGTTGGTTTTGAGCTACTTGGCTTTGTCTATTTTCTCACAAGGCCTCCAGGATTCATTTGACTAGTGAAATTACGGCCACATATACTTATCAATGCTTTCTAGATGAAAAATCAATCATTTTTGCCTTTTACAATGAATGTGTCTGATGCAAACCCTTCATGATACAAATGTTGTCGCTATATAAGCCCTTCCTGAAACAAATGTTGTCCCTACCATGAAAGTGGGATCTAATTGCTGACTATATGACAAAGATGCAAAGTACTTAGGAATGATGAAACAAAATTCAGCCTGGCACAGATAAAGATTCTTTGTTCCGCAGTGTCATAAGCTTGTACATTGTCTTCTGATTCTGTAACTCACATTGCAACAGCTAGTATCACACGTTATCCTAAATGCCGTATCAGCTTCCCCCCATTAAAATAACAAGCAGCCAAAAGCAACGGCAGAGTCTCTAGAATGATCTTATATGCAAGGAAACTGTATTAGCTTAATTCCTAGAAAAACAGATCAGACACAGCATCTGTCCATCTGCCCTTGAGCTCTACAAAAATATATACATTTCTTTTCCATTGCCAGTTCAGTGTTCTCTCATTTGCATATTTTTTTTATTTATTTATGCCTAAAATGGTAAAAATGTTTTACCAACCTACTTACTATTCTGGTCACTATAAAACATGCATTTTCCACATTTTGAATAATTTGGGCATTCCTTGATAGCGACTGTATGCTGTGGATAGTCTTACAACCTCAGAAAAACTGACCAGCAGAATGTGAGCAATCCAAAGGACAATCTTACAACCTGACTGATGTACAAACACAAAGCAAGATATACAAGTCTGCATCATCAAATGTCAAGAATATTCCCCAAATAATACTTTTATAAACATGAGGGAAAAATGCAAGCTTCTTTTTTGATGTTTATCCATTTGGCATGATAATAATTCAGATTCACTCCTACAAAAAGCCCTTAATGCACAACTGAAGTTTGTACACCAAGTGTTACATATTCCATGTTCTGCATTCAAAATCTGCTGCAGCAGAAACAGCCTTGGACAGTGTCCTTTCTCAGCCTGGACATCTAACACCAGCTTCATGGACTAGAGGAATAAAGCCCTGACTACACTACAGGCGGCCCAAGTTCAAATAGTGCCCAGGTACCTATAGAAGTGGTAGGGGAGGATGAGCATTAATTGGTTGATGCCAACTTGCCCATTCTGAGGAGAAATGAGGAAACTCTGTTTTGTGACAAGAGTGACACCTAGTGGTAAAAATCTGGGGTGTTCTCACCCACTGAGCCAATGCTGTCATGATGCATTCATAATGGTAGTCAAGGAGGATTTGGTGAAAGGTAGCAGGCTTTCCCTTGGGAGGCAAAAATGTCAGAATTTCAAGGGGTTACTGAGTGCAGAGGAATGCTACCAAGAGAAAAGGATAGGCATCCCAGGATCAGCGAACTGGCCACTTCCCCACTACCACCATCACCACCCGACTTTTGACAGGGATGGAAGGCCAATCAGGAGTCTTTGAATGGAGCTGATGAGCAATAGGGCTCTTGTCTAGCCTGGGAATTCCTGGCTCCTGTCCCCTCCCCAAATAGCAATTCCTGTGGGGAGGGGAGCAATGAAGCAAAAAAAAATGTGATTAATGCTAAGCCATGGATTGTTGAGACAGCTGATATAAAAAGCTAGGGAGTAGCAAAACATCACATCCTGTTGTCAAACAGGCCAGGACTTAGTTTGTCACCAACAAGGCTTTCTTTCCAAAGCAGGTCTGTTTCTGCACTTCTAGCAAATGTAATCTTAAACCAGATAGTTTCTAATTCCAACTCTCGGCAATCTTTGATGACTTGCATGCAAATGATTATGACCAAGGAAAAATGTTCAGTGACCATCATTCTTGATGTTAGCTTGATGGTTTATATTCAGCTTACATAACAACTTACTTTTACTTTTGTTTTTAATTGTAACCTTCAAAATGTACTTCTTTGGCTTACACTCCAAAATAACCCTCAGTGTTAATCATACGTACCAGTTTTATAGAGAAGTACTTTTTTATCTCATTTTAGAGTTACTCCTACTCATTTCTGGTGCCTTCCGTGTTTTTACTGTAACATTTTCTGTGCCCTCCTGTTTTATTACAGCATCATGGATAAGCAGACTGTTTCAGATATTCTCTCAAGCAGCTGTCAGGAACATTGTTTACATGTCTAAAACCAACAGGTTTCCTGCCATGAGAAAACCTGGCCAGAGTATAATCGAGTATCTGTTATGGTCTTTTCCCTTCAAGAACCATGACCATTTTCACCCATCTTATCACCCATTCTGTGTGAGGCCATGTTCATTTGCAAAATGGAATAATGACTTTGGTCTGTTTATTAATCCAGCCTCATTTTGCTATAGTCACACCAGTAACAGTGTTACAACACAGGGTTGGAGGGGATGAATGTTTAACTCCAGCTCCAAGTTGGACCTCAGTCACTTCTGATCATTCCCCCTACCCGCTCCTCAACACAACAAAATACATTTTGATATACTTCCTGAAATTGTGTTTTTACCATATTGCACCAGAAGTGCTTCAGGTATTTTTTAAGTTGGATACATTTGTAAAATCCTCTGTCACATCTGTAAATGTATGATTTCAATATGATATCATCCTCGACTATTCCGTTCCAATTGATCCTTTTTTTGGTAGATATATTAAAATTGGTCTTTTTTATTTATTTTTGTTTGTTTGCTTGGCTGGTTGTGTGTTTATTTATTTATTTATGTGTTTGTCTGTTTATTTATTTATTTATTTATTTATTTTAGTTACTAGGGTACACCACTGATCCACAAAGGCCTATTTTGGTCCAGGCTGGGATGCTCAGCCATTTTGCATTTGATTTCCCTTGCATCACCATGCCATTCAAAAATTATCCATGGAGTTACAAAAAGTTTTCGGCTCAATGACATTTTCTAGAACTGGTTGGGGGGGGGGGGGTGAATGAGCAAACTGTATTAGAGGATTGTTACATTAAATAAAGTACTAAACTTAGAAATTTCTCGCCTTTTTAACATACATCTTCAGCTGCTTTTCTTAAAGTTGTATAGGACTACAAAAGTTTTTGTACACATTGTTCTGCTTTGTTGAGGCATTTTGCAAATACAACTGATTTATGAGAAAAAAATTATCTGTCACTGTAGCAGCAATAAAAGCCTATGGCCTTCCTCTTAAATTTCCTACAGATACAAGTATACACAAATCCACTACTAGTTAAAAATATGCAGTGAAGGTACAACCTTGTTTTACTATTCTAAACAGGACCTATGAGACTGACTCTGAACATGCATACTTGCACTTATACAAGTGGAAGGTAAAACCATGTTTTACTGTTCTAAACAGGACCTGTGAAACTGATTCTGAATACGCACACATGCACATATACATTGGAAGGTATAACCTTGTTTTACTGTTCTAAATAGGACCAGTGAGACTGACACTGAATGCACACATATGCACATATACAGTGGAAGTTACAACCTTGTTCTAAACAGGACCTGTGACACTGACTCTGTATACGCACACATGCACATATACAGTGGAAGGTACAACCTTGTTTTACTGTTCTAAACAGGACCTGTGAGACTGACAATGACTGCACACACATGCACATATACAGTGGAAGGTACAACCTTGTTCGAAAGAGGACCTGTGACACTGACTCAATACGCACACATCCACATATAACAGTGAAGGTACAACCTTGTTTTATTGTTATAAACAGGACCTATGAGACTGACTCATCTTCATTTAAACTAGACTTGCAGATAATATAATCTCATCTGTAAATGAGCGAGCTAAAATAGCTACCCCAGACAAGGAAATCTCAGTATGGCCTTATAAAGATGGATTCCTTATCTTTGATTTTTAGTTGAGAGAGCTTTTACTTGTACACTTCAAGCATATACCATTGTAGCTCTCAACCTTCCCTTTTCAAAATGTGGAACACCAACTCTT
Source organism: Protopterus annectens (assembly GCF_019279795.1). Lineage (NCBI taxonomy): Eukaryota > Metazoa > Chordata > Ceratodontiformes > Protopteridae > Protopterus > Protopterus annectens. The sequence goes on from NC_056737.1 coordinate 967,068,897, forward strand.
ATAATGTGGAATGAATGGCCAAAATGTGGTACCACTCACTAACAGCTTGCTAACAACTTCAACTATGAAGCACACAGGATGTTTAAAATGTGTTGTTTTATAATTATAACAAAGTTATTTTGATGAATTAATAAGAGGCGGTACTATTTAGCATGAAAATTAGTTAAAAAGTTCTTAATACTGAATATGTGGCTGATCCTTTTAGTGTAGAATAGAGAAGAATGTGGACTTTTTATGATTAAAATTGAGGAACATTCCTCATAATGAGGTATGCTCGAGAAGTGTGCACACCTTCAAAACCAACTAGATGTATTCTTTATACACACTCCTCACTACCCTTAATATAAAATTAACTTTTTCCTTAATTGATTTTCATTTTAGTTCTGATATTGGAATTATGTAATTGCTATTCCAGATATAGGTTCATAGGTAGGTACTAGGCTATAGGCCCTAGGGCCTATATAAGCCTAGCCAAAAGGTACCTTGGCTTTCACCACCTAAGAAAATTATTTTCCTGTGCCCCTGTCGAGTAGAGCCACAGAAGCGATCCCCGAAGTTAATTTCCTATCTCCCATCTAATCATCAAGATTTTTCTTGAAGAGTGCTAATGAGGAGCTTTGTTTGATATAGATAGGTAGTTTGTTTTCAGAGTATGGGAAGTCTCTGGGACAGGAATCTATCCCTCCAGCATGTTCTGTTTATTGTGGTGACAAGGTTTAAATCCCTAGAGCGTGTAGCTCGGAGGGATTGGGATTTCTTTAAGTGGAGCATGTCCAACAGCTCTGGGCTTGACATAGCTTTGTATGTTAGGCAGAGATCACCTCTGAGTAGGCGATATGCGACAAAGTAAAGCTGGAGTTTTTTGAGACGGTCTGCGTAGGGCATCTGTTTGAGGCTGGTAATCCTCTTTGTGAGGTATTTCTGCGGCCTTTACAGTTGCTGTAGATGTCTTGTGAGGTACATACCAATAGGGGCACTGTATTCTATAATGGGTCTAATGAGTAACAAGTAGAGGGGAACAATGACTTCTTTTTTTCTGAATGAGAAACCTTTTGTGATGAGGTGTGCCATGTAGAAGGATTTCCTGACTACAGTGGCGATGTGATTATCAAAGGAGAGACTATTGTCTACCTGTGTCCCAAGGTCTCTTATCACACTTTCAGTGTTAAGTAGACTACCGCCTATGTGGTAGTTCATGGGTACATAGTTTTTACCAGAAGGGATGACAATGCACTTTTTGGCATTGAGCTTGAAGCCATGGCTTTGACACCAGGCATCTGTCTCAGCGAGGCCCTTTTGTAGGATGTCTACATCGTTAGGAGTTTCGATTGTGGCTCCTAATTTACAGTCATCTGCAAACTTTGTTAGCCAAAGACCTTCTGTGTTAGCATGTACATCAGAGAAGTAGATACCAAACAGGAGAGGACCCAGGACTGAACCCTGTGGTACTTCACTTGTCACTGGTCTGAAGTTGGATTTGAAGTCTGCTACTTTCACAGTGTGGGTTCTGTCAGTGAGCCAGTTGGCAACCCATCTTGTAACATAAGGATTTATACCTAGTTTAGTGAGTTTATCTATAATTAAAGAGTGGGCGATAGTGTCAAAAGCCTTGGTGAGATCTAGATAGGCTGTGTGAGCCACCTTGCCCTCATCTATGGCTTTGGTGACCACTTCAAAGAAGTCTGTCAGGTTTAGGAGACATGATCTGTCTTTTACAAACCCGAACTGGGTGGGGTCCAGAGTTTGGAGATTATCAATGTCATGGTTTGTAAGTTCCATGATGATACGTTCCATAGCCTTGCAGACCAGGCTCATCAGGCTAATGGGGCGGTAGTTCCCAGGGTCCGTGGTGGCTCCCCCTTTGTGGAGTGGGATAACTGTCGGTGGGTGCCATTCAGTGGGCGCAAAGCCTGAGGTGAGGCTAAGACTGAATATGGTGCTTAGGTGGGGTGCCAGTTTGTTCTGTAGTTCGTGTAGGACGCAGCCTGGGATGTTGTCAGGTCCCATGGATGCTGTGTTCTTGGCTTTGAAGAATGGTTCTTGGCTTTGGAGAGTGCAGGATATGCAGACTTGTTCACTTCCTGTTCATATTAAAATGCCTATTTGTAGTCAGATAAAAAGATTCTTACTGTCTGCTCAAATAAGGTATATTTAAAAGTTAAATGTCATGCTGTGGGGTTGGTCACGCAAGACCTTTTATCAGTGATAATATAACTCAGGTGTTGATATGGAAGGCGAGAGTAAGATACAGTAATCCCAGAAGATGCTTTTAGTTAAAAATGCAAATGTAGATTATGTTTCCAAAACATTCAAGTACATCAGTAGAAGTGACATTTGAAAAAGACACTTGCATGAAATGAAAGGACATTGCATAAGTGACAGATAAGCAGGAAAGACAGGGAAAGCAGTCAGAGCAGAAGGAAAGAAGTTTGTATCATCCTGGTCAGTTACTGGCCTGTACCAGATAATCAATCACCAGTTTTGAATGCTTGCCAAGGCATGTGCTTTGCAGATGGACACACGTACTGAACAGTACAGCAGTCATGGGGGAGGGGGCAGTTCAAATGAACTGATCTTTGCAGTAGTTCTGCAAGGAACAGGCCTACAGGCATGCACAGCAGAGAAGGTAGGTGTCAGACTGATATTACACAGAACTGAAGTTAAGAAAGACAAAAAAAAACATGGAAGGAGTTTGCTTTGTGCACTGAGAAGAAAAAAAAAAACATCAAGGTTGAAATGCCTGTTGCTCCAGGGCTTTAGACTTGTTGATCTTGTTCTGAGACTTCTGAGGGCCGGACTCCTGAGATAGCAATGCTGAAAGAACAAGAATCTAACAAAAATGAGGAGGCATTATCTAACCCTACAAAAGCAGGGGCTGCAGTTCTTAGCATTCAAAAGCTTGGTTTCTCTGCAGTTCTCCTTGCATTTTCCTTAAAGCCTCAAAAACAAAGCAAGGCACCATGGGTATGCAAATCATTTCACTGGACAAGCTGTCAAGTCCTCATCAGAACACTAATCGCCTTACAAAGCAGGTTTTACATCAGACCCATTACAGACCAAGAGCAACAAACTAAACACACATGCCTCAAAATGGAAGTCTCATTCCGCCAAGTAAAGGCCACGTTTATCAACTGAGACACATACCGACAGACACACTGCCATATGCTTCCTTGAATGAGCTGTGCATCATTGCATTACCAAAAGTTCTGCGTGCTACTGGTAGCAGATAGTGAGGCTCGTCATGAAGGAAGTGGGTACGTGTTGTTTTCTGACATAAAAAGAATATCCCTTCCTTCACAGACTCAAACAACCAATATTTGTAGCTGCAGTAGAATTGCAAATTTGTAAACTCTTACACTCCTCAAAGGAGGCACTAAGCAGTATTAAAGGAGAACAACAATGTTTTCTAAGTTGCTGTGCAGTGAATGATGATAGTTTGTAATAATTACTCAAATGACTCTGACAGTTCAGTCAGCAGGAGGAGCCACAGAAGTGTATCAATGCATTGCCCTGTTGTGCCATTTACCAGCTAAAGTAGATCTCTGTTTTTAGGACCAGGCCTACCATGTTCAAAGCTACTCCTTCAAACACTTACACACACACACACACACACACACACACACACACACACACACACACACACGTGTGTATGTGTGTGTGTGTGTGTGTGTGTGTGTGTGTGTGTGTGTGTGTGTGTGTGTGTGTGTGTGTGTATCTATTTAATGCATTACATATATATTATACACACATACATCTACATTTAGACTTTATGAAGTTTCTTTCAATACAATTCAATAAAATATATACACATGCATGCATATATAGTGCATTTAAGTTAGATGCTTGACATTTGTCTTGTAAAAGTGTAACTGATTTATATAATACATGCCACAGCGCAGTCATATGTCAGGAAAAACATTCTGAAAAAACAGAACAAAAGGCTCTTCTTCAGAAAAGATTCCTAGTACTGCCATGGAATTTGGGAAAATATTCAGCCCATGGACAGCCACAATCGTAGCAGTCCCCTGTGCTTCCTACCAGATTCAGCAGCTGGTCATAGGCCTAAGGATTTTGCCATTCATAAGCAGCACTGCACAGCTGCCAGTAGGTGCTTAGAGCACCACATAGTTCTGCACGGTGATGCTGAGTGCCACAGAGTATGACAGTAGTCTGATATCTCTGACACTGAAGTGTCACCTGCCAAAAAGCAAGGCTGTTAGACAATCATCAAATATAAAGCCCCCCTTTGGCATGCATCTGTCCAGACACATGCAACAACTGGTACACTCAAAAACATACCTTAGTAAAAGGATAAAAGGCTTAAACAACACGTCCTACATGGACCAACTCAAAGCCCTGTCCCTATACTCAGTATCCTACAGATTGCTAAGTGGTGATCTGTGTCTGGCATACAAGGCATTCTCTGACCAAGTACTGATGGATTTACTGCACCTCCGCAAGTCAAACAGCATCAGAAATACTCAGTCTAGAGATCTAAACCTCTGCAACATCATCAGAATGGTTTGGAGGGACAGGTATATTTCAAAGAGGATAGTGATGCTCTGGAAGAAACTCCACATCATCATAAAACAAAGTTCATCCCTGTCCATATTCAAGCACAATTTAGCTGTATGGATGGGAAACAGACAATTTACCACAAGACTGCCCCCTGTACTACTAATGGATGATCCCAGTTATTCTCATTAGGGGTAATATGTAATTATCAACCATGAGGATGAGTAAGGCCAATTTATAATCAAATGGGATAGGTTATTTTGAACATAAAAAAGGAAATTGGCAAGGCTTAAAATGGGCCACAAGGGCAGTTAGCCTAGTACTTACCTACAAAACTAAGCATAGCAGAGTGACAGCTGTTCATGGTACCCGATATCAGTGTATTGAGACTGCAATATGATGACCAACAGGGCAGAAAATTATATGGTAGGATCTTTCCGGGATGCTCCGGTCATATACAAGGGAGGCACGAGTAACAGCACAGAGTCTCCTTCCCATAGTCCCAAAAGTTGCACATATAGCCAGTAGTCTGCTAGGTGCCACACTATGCAATGAACTAACTGTCACCCATTAGTTAGCTGAGAATATCAGATGAGGAGATAAAGACTAGCCGTATGCAGACCATGTAGTCAAAGCAACAAGATAGAGATTTTCACAGATCCAGCAGTAAGGCCAAGGCATCTGTTCCATCTGTACCACAAACTACATCCAACCCATACACTGAATAGTGTACATAAAATACATTTCACAGCCAGCTGTATGCCAAGTACCTTTACAAAGTGGGCATGCAATAATGGACTTCTGTAAGAGTCCTGTTAGTGCAGCCAATGCCAAAGTAACTGAATGGAAGTAACTGACCACTATGCTTGTTAAATGGTAATAGCCTGAATACATAACAACCATGCAGGAAAAGTGCATGGTGTATACAGTGACATCTCAGGGCCTCTGTTCCTACCTCACACCTAATTTCTGCTTAATACCTCTTCCTGCTTTCCCCCTAAATCATAACAACTGTGACCCATCCCTACCAAACAGGATCTGCTGTAGTACAACTGAAACAAAAATTCTAAGGGTGACTCTCTATATGTGAACACAGTTCCCTGCCCCATTACTGGGTAAAAGACCTGAATACTGAACACTCTGCCTGCCCTGCAGATAATGAGTGCTATAAGCATTTAGGAAAAAGGAATGTATTTGATAACCAGGACTATGCCACATGCATTGGGACAGATACAGTGTATACAGCAATAGAACACAGCATAACAGCTTGGCACCATGTAGTGGAATAGTACCATGCATACTGGGACAAAGGGAGAGAGTGTGTGTGTGTGTGTGTGTGTGTGTGTGTGTGTGTGTGTGTGTGTGTGTGTGTGTGTGTGTGTGTGTGTGTGTGGGTCTGTGTGTGTGCACATGTGTATGTGTGTATTCGAGGCAGTGACCTAAAGGTAGCTGTTTTGCGGGAGTGGGTTAAATATTTCAAAGCTTATACCCCTAACCTGCTTACCAATTACCATTTGCATGTTATTACAGTTCTGCACTCAGTGCCAAATTTCACAGCCCTGTTGAGATGTATTGTAAGAAGAAGTCATGAGTAATCATACAGTTAATTTCAATGCATGGAGTTAAAATCATCAGTACAAACAAAATGAATCAATCTCAATGAGCAGTCCAGCATGGAGAAGAATTCTCCCCTCATCTAAGTTGCAAGCATAAAATTCAATACAACAGGAAGACAACTAGTTTGTATTTATTTATTTATTTATATGTTTGTATTTGTTAAATGGGGAAAAACAGTGATCTCAGTGAACCACTTTCAGACCCAGCCCAAGAATACAAACTCAGTAAAAAGAAATATAACAAAAAATTCAATTACATAACAGTCTGAGTAGAAAACTACAGGCAGTATCTAAGGAAGGTTATTATGACAGATTAAATGTAAGGCAACATTTTTTGATAAGGAATATTTACAAAGACATAGAAAAATATAAACAAAGCTGGATAAGGCATATAACTGAAGCGTTAGGAAATCTCCAATTACTAGAGCTTTTCACAGCTGCAAGGATAGTGAGGAGGGAAGATAAAAGCCATTTGTCAGGGAAGTGATGTAAATAAGTGATGGCATTGTAGGGATGGGACAGCAGGTTGAGGAGTTAAAGTACAATTTTTTTTTAGGTTGTTTGAGAGCTTAGAGAGCTCCATGCTGGACTGCTTATTGAGATTGATTCACTTTGTTTGAACTGATGATTTTAACTCCATGCATTGAAATTAACTGTATGATTACTCATGACTTCTTCTTACAATACATCTCGACAGTAATATCATGCAAATGATAACTGGTAAACAGATTAGGGGTAAAAGTTTTGAAATATTTAGTCCACTCCTGCATAACAGATGCCTTTCAGGTCACTGCCTTGAATACACACATACACGTGCACACACACACAAACACACAGACACACACAGACACACACATACACACACACACACACACACACACACACACACACACACACACACACACACATTCTTGCAAGTGTGCAAAAGCACACAAATACACGCATGCACACCACATATATGGATGATTTTGTGTAGTGTTTGCATGTTTGTGTGCTGACTTCAGTAGACCAGAAGCACTGTCTGTAAGCATCGCCCACACCCTATCACCTCTTACTAGAAGAAGTAAGAACAGCACTAAGGAAGATGAAGTCAGGGAAAGCAGCAGGCTCAGATGAGCTCACAGCAGATATGATAAAGATGCTGGGTAAGATAGGGGAGAAATGGCTACTGAGGGTAGTAATAGCAGTGTGGAGAGAAAGATGTATCCTAGATGACGGGAGAATACGCATACTCATGCCAGTGTGCAAGAACAAAGGGGACATCCACAACTGTCCACTCCTATCACATTGCATGAAGGTTCTGGAGAGGGTGATTGATAAACGAATATGCAGAGTAGTGGAATGTAAGATGGGAGATGAGCAGTTCGGATTCAGATCAGGATGCAGCACAATTGACCCGATGTTTGTATTGAGACAGATACTAGAGAAGAAGCTAGAGATGAGGAGAGAGTCCAACTGGGCATTCCAAGACTGGGAGAAAGCATATGACAAGGTTCCAAGAAAGCTGATCTGGGCAGTACTCTGGTTATTTAAAGTCCCAGAAACATTGCTAGAATTAGTGCAGGCTATGTACAAGGACCCAATGACTCACGTACGAACAGTGTTCGGCCTCACAGAGGGATTCCCAGTGGGTGTGGGTGTACATCAGGGTTCAGCTCTGAGCCCACTGCTGTTCACACTGGTGATGGACTACATTAGCAAGCAGGTTGGAGGGGACAGATCAACAAAGCTGCTGTATGCAGACAATGTGGCAGTACAGGCAGACTCTGAGCTAGAACTTCAGCAAAGGATAGGAGAATGGAATGCAAATCTGAAGGCACATGGGATGAAACTAAGCACAGACAAGATGGTGGTAATGGCAGCAAATTGGGGAAATCCGAAGAAGCTGAGAATAGAGATAGAAGGGAAGATAGTGGAACAGGTAAACAGCTTCAAGTATCTGGGAGGGGTGGTTGAAGATAAGGGAAGTCTGAATGAAGAAGTCAAAGCTAGAATCAGATGGGCTGCAGCCAACTGGCATAGAGTATCAGGTGTAGTCTATGACAGAAGAATGACAAAGAAGCTGAAAAGTAAGGTGTACAAGACAGTGGTGTGACCAGTTCTACTGTATGGTACAGAAACCTGGGCAGTAATGGCAGAACAGTTGAAGAAGCTAGAGGTGATGGAAATTAAGTGCCTGAGAATGGTGGTAGGATACATACTGTGAGACAGACGAAGAAATGAGGACATAAGAGCAGAAGCCAAAGTAGCTCCAATTACAGAAAAGATCACAGAGAACAGATTACAATGGTTTTGTCACGTGTAGAAAAGCAGAAGACAATCTGGAGAGGAAGATTTGGGACAGACAGGAAGAAGGTAAGAGGAAGCGAGGACATCCAGCAAAGAGGTGGATGGACTGTGTGAAAGAAGATCTGCGAAAGTCAGGCAAGAGTGTTGAAGAAGGCAGGAGTGTGGCACTAAATCGAGAGAGTTGGCGACAGTTAACACGATACCCCGACCCCATGTAGAAAAAAATGGGGAAAAGGGTGCTGATGATGATGTTTGAGACCTTAGATAACATTACAATTGTATACCTATTTTTGCAAAGTTGAGTGGCAAGAAGGGATTTAAATTTATGTATATGCTATGCTTTTCTTATTTCAGGAGGGTGCTTATTCTAGAACTTTCTAATACAGGCTGAGAACATAGAGTAGAACATACAGTCTCCGTATTTATTGTGTGCTGTAGAGCTGTAAGGTCTATGGAGTTTATTTTAATGGTTAAGATGCTTACCTCCTAAGCACAAGGTGCAGGGTTTGAGTCTCACCTTTGAAGGAAAACTGGCTAGACTTAAAATGCCCTGTAAGGACAGCTAGCTTTGCTCTTATCTATGAAATGAAGCTTAGATTCTCTTGGGTTCCCAGAAGAGTCTGTACAGCTGAATGTACTAGCAAGAGATTGCTGGATTTGTAAAGACTTTCTTTGGCGAGACATAATTCTAAAAAAGGAATTAGATGAGTGAATTCTAGCTCTCCAAGCTCCTGAAATGACTGGCAATCGTAGTCTCTACTGTCACATCCTGAAACAAATTGTGTGATTCTGGCATACTACAACAAAATGCCAATATGAACAAAACACCATAAAGCAATGTGTGAGAGGAAATGAGTCTTTGTACAGATTCAGTAAAGTGAAGATAAAACTGCTCAGCAAAAGAAGAATTTTAAATGAGGAAGTGATGAAGGGTTGTGGGAGTAATCTGGGTGGTGAAGATGCTAAGCTGATGGACTAGTCCCCAAATATTTTTAGACTTTATGCATGTTGTCTTTGTTGCTCAATAAAATAATATTATTTGTTTTTGGCAAGAATGGTGAGTTTAACAAAATTATGAGCATGTGAAAGTTAGTGAAGTAAAAAGCACCAAAAATAATTGTCTGTGAATGTCAGATAACAAGATTCAGTAATGCAGAAAAAAAAAGAAAACAATACTTTCAGAATATTGAAGATTTTCATACCATTCTTTCTCCTCTAGGGTAATGTCTCATAATACAAATTTAAAAAAACATACCTATGAATCTATATTCCAATCTACATTAGGCAGAGCTCCTCTCTAACACTCTTCAAGAGAAACCTTGACAAGTGGATGGGAAACAGAAAATTTACCCTGGGGGATCACTTCAGTGGCTCTGCTGGACAGAGGCACAGGGAACTAATCTAAGGGGGGCGGTGAAAGCCAACACATTCTGGCTAGGCTTATAAATGCCTTCAAGCAGATAGCCTAGTACCTACCTATGAACCTATTAACCAAATGTCTAGTACTACCTATTTCTTGGTATAAGCATCATGAATTGTTCCAAATGTATGCCACACTATGTCTGCCTTTTATACATCATGAGACCCACCTTCTTAAATTGTTAAAAGGCACAAGATGAAAGTGTACAGGAGCACATCAGAGCTTATTTCCTGTTTTTTTTTTTTTTTTTTTATCTCTGTTGTTTTATATCAGGAAGATGATAATGGAACCCTTACCTAAAATTCTTAAAACATTAGTATGATGACATTTTCTTTGCCTACACCCTCAAAACAACTGCTGTTTTCATAAATTTGGCTTGAGAAATTATTTCATTTTTTTCAGATACAATTTATTTATTATTCATATAGTTTAGCATGCATCCGCTAAAGCAACACTTTTATATATCAGAAGTTTCAGGCACTTCAGGTAAAGAGTATACGATTTTTTATTTTATTTTATTATTACTATTATTTTTTTTCACAGCCAGACATATTTTTTCTCTCACTTCCAGGTCGTCTTTCTAGTTCCCACTTTATTGTACTTTTCTCAATTGATAGCTGCAGTTTTCTGGGCCGCATGACAGTGACCTGATAAAGGTATTTTCCAAACCCAGTTTACTTCCAGGCCTAAAACACCTGGCATTAGAAAATAAGAAACCATGTTCTCAATAGCCACTGATAGTCATCACTTGCAAAATCAGTAGAACTCACTCCATATTTCAGTCTGAATTCCTGCAGTGGTCAGTGCTGAAATAGTGATATGAAGCCATCCACTGTCATTCTTCAGTGTCTTGGCTGTATTCATGCTCACTTAAGATTCTGTAAAGATCAAAACACTTATTCAGATAGCAGAAGTGCTTAGATTCTGACTCTAGTACTGACTAAGAAGTGGGATACAACATGGATGGCAGATTAGATGGGAGGCACCCATTAGATGAGATGTAAATCAAAAGACCTATCTGCCATAGTTGCTGATAGCGTAGATAGTTTTTAAAGATTCTAAGACTCTTATTTATGAAGAAGGTTGGAAAATGTCCTATTGTCTGAGCAAAGTCTGTACCATTCAGTATAAATACTACTTTGGGTTTTCCTGAGACGTGATATAAACCCAGTCGGGCATACCCACACAACAAAATGTGATAACTAACTAATTAATTAATTATTTATTGACAGCAGAACATGCATTTGACATCATACACCCTGCTACGGCCCCCTTTCTCACTCATCTATGGTAATTTAGAATTAAATGAGAGCGTATATACAGATTGCCAGATATCAGTCTGTGCAGGTCTCTGCATTCCTTCCTCCCAGCGCAGAGGAGTCTCTGGTAGGTATTCAGTTCTTATACCCACAAAA
>NC_056737.1:967087651-967110151 GCF_019279795.1 Protopterus annectens
AAGCCACAAACCATCCTACAAGGTATCATGGGAGCTGATGGTTTGCACAGAACATAAACAGACAGAAGTTACACCTTGATTCACTTCTCTTTCATGGTTTAATGAGTCTTGGTAATATTTGGATGCATTATTTTAGAGCTTACATGGCATTACAAGATACAGAAGACAGTGTGACTCTTGATGCTGTTAGAAACGTTTCAAACCCACTGTAAGACCAAGATGTGAACATGGGACTTCTATGCTACAACCATAAAGTTAACAAAGATGTAGGAACTAATGCCATGATCATTAACTCCACAAGACCTTACTTAACTTAATACATAATGGTTTACTGCAGTACAGCCAGTAACATTTTTCACTAAATACTAACAAATCCTGCTAAAACCAGGTCTCTACCACTCATTCAATCACAATGACTATTAGCAGACTAGTGAGAAACAAAATAAAATGATACACTGATTTTTCTTCTAAGAAATCAAGTTCTACTTTTCTTGTGGAGGGTACATACCAGAAACTTTCCCCATGCTAAATCCTGCACTCCACTGCCCTTTTCTTAGGGGTTACCATTTTAATACATCTACCACTTATTTAACTTTGAATGCATCAGATCACAGGACCCTCTTCTCCCATCCCCAAACAGCAGATTCCATTTCCAGACAAAGGCGCCATCAAGGTATGTAGAGTCCTTTGCCCCTTCTCTAGCAGTCCAGCTACTGCACTACCTTTTTGTGTTGACTTGAGTATATCAGCAAGTGACATACTATTTTAGCATCAAGTCTTACGGTCTTGCTCCTTTCTTTTATGCATTTCACTAACAGATGTGTCAGATGCTCCACTGTAACTTGCAGCTCTCAGCCCTTGCAAGTCTGTGTGTCTTTTTCTGGTTTTGAGGACTGTTATGTCATAGATAAAGGTGACGCTAGATTGTATGGTCTGCACATATGTCATGCTCCCTGTCACATGACACAGTGATGCTCAGTCTGTTACTGTCACCCACTCTACCCATCATGCTTTGCAAACCATGACTTGGGGTTACTCTAAACAACTCTGCAACTACCCACTGCCTTTTCCTTCCCATCACCCACATACATGAGCAAGAATGGGTTTACCCAGAAATTCAAGATCAAGTCTCCAATGCATTTGACCATAACATGCACAGTTTATTTATGTATTTATTTATTTATTTATTGATTTGACGTTTGTTAACCAGGTTAGTCTGACTGGGCGAAGCCCTTTTTTAGCAAAGACCCGAGGAGAAAAGCTCCAATAGTACATTACTTAATGCATTATGTATCATGGATAACAGTTGCTAAAGAAAAAACAAGAGTATGTATAACAGAAAATGACTTGGTTGGTTGTTTACCTGTGAGTATAACAATCAGAGACAAAGGTAGCATATTGGGCATGTATATACATGTTGAAGGTATTAAAAATAACAACAGTTATAAACAAAAATTAGGAAGATGTTTGTAGTAGGCAATTATAAGATACTAAAACAGTAAAAAAAGAGAAACATAAATATAATGAAATATCAAACAGTACAGAGAAAAAGAGGAAAAAAGTAATATGGTGTAAACTCAGTCAAGTAAAGAAAAAATAGAAGAAGAAAAAATAAGTATTTGGTATAAATACCAGTGGAAAAAGAAACCCAGGTAGGAAACCAGTGATAGGACTACTGTGGTAGCAGTCAGGATGACAGTAAGACTACAGGTATCATTTTATAAAATACAAGCCACTACACTTTGTGCACAGCAAGTACAGCTTGATTGGAAAAGAACCTCATTATCAAATGATTGCAGTTTCTCGCCCAGCTGCCCAAACAAGACCATTTGATAGAAGCACTCACCTTTGCTAAATTTCGCAGTGCTGGCAAAATCCCTATTGACTGTGCTAGCTACCTATCCCATCAGTTTCATTTCCCTCAAGAACACTGTTGTTTGAGAGCCATAAATGTACTTTACAATAATAACTGTCCTGCACCTTCCCATGTCTTTTCACACCAAGACTCTTTTGTAGTGGCATCAGGACATGGTCAGGTTTCCATTATTAGTAATTCTTCAAGACCTTTCCATCTGCCCATTTGACCACTGTCAAGTATAAGACACTGGCACCTCTTTTTCATTTTTTTCCTTCAGTAACAAAAAAAAGCCATCAATCTTTGCTTTAAGTCCTCTGCCCATCAGTACATAGTACTGTCACCAACCCAAAGAGTAGCCCTTTATGCAGGATCCTTCACAGATTCCTATATCCTACATGTGGTATGAATGTTTGCTATAGTTTTCCAGGGGCTGACATATTTGAATGGTTTCATAGGTTCTTACTTGGCACACAGTCTAGGTGGCCATACAAAGCCTAAGCATGCAATTTATCTGCATTACTTGTCATACAATCTACTGCCAACTCTACAACTATAAATAACTTGAGTTTTAACTTGAAACTCTCTATAAAATACAAAAAGATCTGTGAAGTCCTCCCTTTGACTTGCTAAGTGAGGATAAACCAGTTTCAAGGAAGTTAATGTTAGTGTTTCTTAAAAAAATTAGTAAGCAATAAAGCATTCATTGCCGAAACTCTAAAACACTAGAATGTAATGCCCACAAAGATTACAAAAATCACAATTTACCACATATTCAAAATTAAACGAAAAGACAATCTGGATCTATCCTCATGCATTGTCACTGTTGGTAAACAATTCCATCCCGAAATATGATTTTGCATAGCAGCTGTAAAGTAACATCTACAGCTGGAACTGCATATATCCTGTGTCATACATTTTGAAATGGGTCTATAAACTATGTTACAAGTCTGGTAAAAGTTATTGATAACTCACAGAGTTAATATGAGTATATTTAAGTTAGTAAAAATGTACTTTCAACTCTGTCAGTTTGCAACAGTGGGAGCCATTTTTAAGTGTCATATGGACCTCCCACATCAAAATGATGGCACTTTCACTACACAATTCCTTCCTGAAAGGTTAATTTTAAAATTGCTTTGAAAATTTCCTTTCCAGAAGGACATTTATCACTTTTTTTCCTTCTTCCGGCCGTGACTTTGATTTGTTTCCCCTAAAGTTATGCAGATACCAAAAGAGCAACTCATCGCTGGTGTGGTTTCTCCTCTGTTTGGGGATGCCTACAGGCTAGTAGGACTAAGTGTCTACTGCAGTGGTGGGTTAGGAGGTCAGGCATAAAATCATTCTGCAGGTGTGATGGATTTTTGCACCTTAGTATCTAGCAACCCCTATTTATAAGCACCCAGCGATGTTAGCGTGTTAACACCATCCTCCCAGATGTGCAAATCAAATATTGGTACATCTGCTCATGCACTTGATAATTTTGCCCCTCAGTCCAACCTATGACTTTCACCAGGGGCAGTGGCTGCAATACTAGTCCAGAACTCTTCTTTGGAGTTAGGAGATGCACCCCCCATTCCAACCAATTCCATCCACCCCTTCTACAGACCTCTAAGCTGTCTGACGTCATTGATGCAAATCCAAAAAAGGACTGGCACATATTTATAAATATATATATATATAATATATATATATATATATATATATATAGTCATAAAACAGTTAATGAGATGTGTATGTTAACAATCTGGGGCAAAATATTGAAATACAGCATCATGTGCCTGTAATGCATTTGGCAAATGTAGTCTTATAAATTTAGAATTTTCCAGATACTGACTTGAAATTTATAACACAAATAACTTTTTATGCCACTGCATGATAGAGCTGCCATTTCTCAGATCCATCGGGTTTGCCTTTGCTTTGCAAACTCACCTTCAGTGCCACGTGTGAACATTTATACTGCAATTATTAATAACAAATCATAAACTTGTCACTTTGAAGTCTTGGGGTAAAGCTATTAAAAGATCTAAAGCTACAATATGGCATTTAATTGGAAAAGGGAAATGTGACCTTGTAGCTTTAGCAGCTTTCAATGTTTTCAATTACAAAATGCAAAATCATTGTTTTTTGTTTCTCAGTGCTCTTGATGAGTCGAGTTGAAGCTGTATTTTTTCATATCTACCCTCAAATGCATTTGTTTTTTTTTCAACCTCCTACAAAGATTCCATTGGCATAAGTAGGCAGGATACTAGGATATACCACTACTGGTCTTCAACTTCCAACAGCAGTCCAGGTGCTGTTTACCATACAGGCATGGGGTGACTCGGTGGCCAATGTCAACTTTCTTTTGCAAGGGAACAGTTAAGGCAATCTGTACTGTCTATCATGATGCAGGCATTGACCAGTTTCTGCAGTATGTGCAGACACCAAGAGTGACTAAACGCGCCTGAAAGATATGCATGTTTATTCTTATAGATATTACACACACACACACACACATACACACACACACTATTGTCTAAGACAGACTACTGCAAAAAAAAACTTTGGAGTGACTGCTGCCATTTCAAAGTATCAAAATATGACCATATTCTGCATGGGCAGAAATGTACTGGTAATAAACAGGGGTATAGGATGGCAAAATACCAGGAGACCAAAGTCAGGGTTGGTGGGTAAAGGACGAAAAATAAAAATGGTAGTTTCATTCTTACGCTACACAACTATGCAACCACCTTCCACATGCAAAAACATTAATACCTGTTTTCTTGAAGATGTATCATAAAAATATTGTATTGCAGTTCTGCAGTAAAGTTAAGAACACTAGTGGAGTTAAAGGGTTGTGTTTAAGAGACTAGATGTAGGTGTGCAACTTCAGTAACTTGCATTGTTGCTCCTGAATTGTACAATGTGATAATTTCTTCTGAACTCTTCAAGAACAGAATAATTGCCATTTCTTCAGATCCCACTCTATATTAGCTATGTTCCTAAAGGAGGATGCAACGCTCATTCACAAAAATACACTTTTATGTCATTTGCAAGACTTCTTGCAACCTCTAGTAATGAATCATCATCACAGACATGCTGCTTTAAGCTTCTGCATTATAAATAAATTAGTCAATATTAAGAGTGCTGCATTTAATCCCATAAATACAGCATTGTAACTTTTTCCAGCATTATAGCTTGACAGTTTTCAGAATCCCCCATCCTCCCACCCAAAAAATATTTATTGAGTAACCATTACTTCTAACCACCCCATAAACAAAACAAACACAGTTCTGGGGTATAGGTTAAAATGTTTTTTTTTTTTCCTCTTACATTACAAAATAAATTATCCCCTTAATTCAGAAAATGAATATGATCACCAGGAATTAACATTTCTGTTGCTCAGTCATTTATCAACTGTACTGACACTTTTGGGTACAGGTATTACAGACTGTAAAGGTTACAGCACAACATTTAACCCATCAAACGGGTGTTTAACTAAGGTAATTTTCAATATCTTCACCCAGAAGTAACTGTATAATGAGGCCTTCAGAGTATATCATGAATGCGATACCTATCATTTTCAGTTCCTGGACAGGCTTTCTTTGTAGAACTAAAGAAAAGTTTTAGATTTGCTCTCTAAAATTAGCTTAACTGTGAACACAAATGCCTTCCATGTCTTTACTTCAGGATTTATAGCTATGAAACAAAAATGTGGACAATTTAAATAGCAACTGTTTAAAGCAATCACAGTTATAACTATGCATTTATTTTTATTAATGCAATTTGTTGGCATAATGATTAAGGTGTTTCCTTTACAAACACAAGGTGCAGGGTTTGATTCTCAAATGAGGTAATTGGCTAGGCTTAAAATGGCCCACATGGGCAGTTAGCCTAGTACTAATCAATGAACCTATTTACATCAGATCGCTGCTGTATCTCTATAGTATCTGATAAATTAAACATGCCTTCATCTACGTATGCTGACAAACTTAAATGCAATACTGCTCCGAGACCTTGCCTCCAGAACAAGGCATCATCAAATGCCAACAAATTAACTCACCATCAGGATTATGACATTTCTAAGAAACTTACTCACTGTCATCAATATTGGTTATGCATTGTAAATTAGATAGCAAGTCTCCATCAGATAAAATGTTTATACCGCTAGTCTGTAAATATTATATATTCTTCTCAGCATCCTTACTCATTATGTAATATTTGTTTCATTTAAGTTGTTTTTTGTCATGCTTCACTATGATTATGTGATAGTACATATTAATGTCATCTTATTACACACAGTGGAAACTGTTCTGCTAACTGACTTTACTGGCACTTCATTCGTACAGCTGAAATTAGCACTCTTGCCTTGCTGATTGTAAAGGTATTACATTTAATTAATACTGCATGTTTGTGCCTTGTTGATTTTGCATTCTTGTTCATTACTGGTAATATCTAAGGTGATACTGCTTTGTTGCTAATGCTGTTTCAGATAATTTTGCACTGTCACCATTTACTAATACTAGTTACAAATCAAATGAACTTATTATCTTGGTTATTGACTGAATGTTTGACGTTTGCTATTGTCACTTTGTTGCTTGCTACTGATGGCTCTAATTCACAGTTTGAAGCTACTGCGATGAGGTTATGCTGTATGACAAACTTTGTTATAGATACCGCTTGCTCAGTTGTTACTGCATCGTAACCATTTGCTCTACTATTACTGCACTTGAAATTATACAGTTAGACTATGCAGTTCTGCAGCTATTGCTTTACAGTTTCTGCACCTGGAGCCATTGTGTTAGACTCTATTGCTCATTCTTGCTACTAGTTAGGCAGTGACCAAAGCAATGTATGTTTCTGCTACCGATTGCACTTAATATCACTTTTACTCACTGTTGTTGTAGCATTGCAGCTTGTACAATTTGCTGCACTCTTGTGAAAATCTAAGGTATTGTTCTCAGTTACTGGTCTTGAAACCATTGGGTCAGACTATCTCATTTAAATTTGCCTATACTTAATGATTACTTTTACATTGTTTTGCGCTTACTACCGTGTCTGTGGTATCCAGAGTATGCTAGTTACTATATGCATAGTCACATCACATATTTTTTGTATTCTTTAGTCATATCTCATATTATCATTTTAAAGTCCAAATCCATTATACCTTTCTGTCTTATGCCAAGAGTACAAATTAATCTTGTTTTTTCATACTCCTTTGACTGCATTAGCGATTATAGAATCTCAACTCAGCCCATTCTGTGATCTGCCAAACAGCACTACGTAATTTCAGGTAGTACAGCAACTGCTTTATGCTTACTGAAGTGAAAACCCTTCACTGCTTTGTCACAATGATTCAGTATGTAAGAGGTGTAAATATTTATTTATTTTACATTTGTTTACCGGGAAAGTCCGAATTGGAATGAAGCCAATTTTCAGTGGAGGCCCGGGGAGAAATGCTCCAGATTTATTGAACTTGAAGACTACCCTTTCAGCGCACCCCATTCAGTAAACACAAATCACACAGACACACACACACACACACACACACACACACACACACACACACACACACACACACACACACACACACACACACACACACACACACACACACACACACACACACACACACACACACACACACACACACACACACACACACGCACACAAACACACAAACACACACGTATAGTGGAGATCACCTTCACTGCATAAACTTACTAAATGTTTTTACGTTTTTAAAGGTACTCTGTTTATGTCTCCCAGACTTAAGAAAATGAAGCTTAACCCATTGTTTCACACAGTAATATCCCCACATTCTTCCTGCATGCCCACAGCCCACACACATATCTCAAAGAGCCACAAGGCTGCAGACTGCAAGCCCACAAGGCCCAGTGAGACTGCATGCATCAACAGTAATATTTTAGTAATAGGTGACTCTACTGCCAAACATCACATTCACCAGGCTTTCTACATAGGTTCATAGGTAGGTACTAGGCTATTGGCCCAAGGGCCTACATAAGCCTAGCCAACAAGGTTCCCTGGCTTATGCTACCCAAGAAAGTTATTTTCCTGTGCCACTGTCGAGCAGAGACTCAGAAGTGATTCCCAGGGTATATTTCCTATTTCCCATCCACTCATCAAGATTTTTCTTGAAGAGTGCTAATGAAGAACTTGGCTTGACGTAGATGGGTAGCCTGTACCAGAGTTTGGGAAGTCTCTGGGACAGGAATCTATCCCTCCAGCATGTCCTGTTTATTGTGGTGACAAGGTTTAGGTCCCTAGAGCGTGTAGCTCGGAGGGACTGGGATTTCTTTTGGTGTAGCATGTCCAACAGCTCTGGGTTTGACATAGCTTTATATGTTAGGCAGAGATCACCTCAGAGTAGGCGATATGCTATGGAGTAATGGTCATAATATCCCTTATCAGACCCATTATCGAGTACAATGCCCCCTTCAGCATGTACCTTGACAAGCACATGCATCAGCTGGAGAGACCACAGAGGTTCCTGACCAGGAAAATCCAGGGTCTCAAACACCTATCCTATACAGATAGGCTAAAAGCCCTGCACCTTTTCTCAGTCTCTTGCAGACTGCTCACAGATGACCTGTGTCTGACATACAAGGCCATCTCAGACCAAGCCTTGATGGAGCTGCTGCATATCCGTAAGTCAAAGTCCACTCGCACAACCCACACGCAAGGCCTCAACCTGGTCTGTGACATTAATAGAACTTGTTGGTGGGATAGATTTGTGTCTTAAAGACTCCCCCATCTGTGGAACAGACTGTCTCTCCATGTCAAGCAGAGTACCTGTGTAGCCATGGAACCTGGACAACTGGATGGGAAACAGAAAATATACCCCTAGAATCATAGGTGTGTCCCTGCTGGATAGGGGAAAGAAGTGCTGACTTTGTGGAAACATGGATGAAATTCTTGGTTAGGCTTATAAGGGCCTCTGGACCAATAACCTAGTATCATCCTATGAACCTGTGAACTGGGAGCAGTCCATGTGGGGAGTGAATGATCAAGGTGGTCTACCTAGGAGGACATGCAGAAAGACTGACTGATCTTGCAATGCATGTGTCTGAGGCAAGAAAGACATTGGTCTTCAGTGATTTTTGCCATGACCCAGAGTGATGCTGAGATTCAAAGACAAGAAAATTGGCTTCAATAATTGATTATGTAACTGGTGTCATTCTAGAGGGGATCCAGTATGTCTCAGCTTGGGATCAGAGCTTGGGATCAGATGGCTGACAAAGTCTTCTGGTGTGACCTCTCTTTCCATGGCTTTCACATTTTGGATAATGCTTTCAGTGTACCAACAGTGACTTTTCTAGGTAAAGTCCATCTTGTGGACTTCACAATCTAGTAAAATCTAATTTAGAAAATGTTAATGTCTGTCTGTGTCTGTGTCTTTCGGCTTAACTCTACTAAATTCCATGTGTCTTAACAAAAAAATTCCCAAACTCGAGGCTTCTTACATCTTGAAAGCATTCATATATGTGTTGTTATACAGATATGCTTTCAAAGCAATTAAAGCATTCCCTTTATTCTTGGGTTTGTAAATTTACATCTTCATAGGTTCTTACTAAGCTTACTGTCAAAGGAAGCCATGGAGAAGTTCAACCACATCACCCAGTCCTGGAGGGAGATATTTAATTCTTCTTGTGTCTTCAATCCTACCTTTAATTGCATGGGTTAATTAGCATTTGTCAAAGATACCATCACATCACGGCTGATTCCCTGGGATCCCAAATTTAAACTCTTAGATATCTAACTCACTATAGACAAGATCAATTATAATTCATAGCTAGCTATGAACAATGCTGGTGAAATTAGGATGCTATAAATGAGTCACTCACACTGGATATTAACAGACTATTGATGACATTAAACAAGTCTCCATTAATGCTAACAACTTCATAATGTGCAACTTCAGCTATTCAAGTTTCCATCTGCAAAGCAAGATTTAGCCACATCAAAACTCTTGGGTGGAAGCATTTATCCTAGACGATATAACAATATTTCCATGTTCTTTCTGGAAAATCAGTTTGTGAGTAAAACTGTTTTAACCAAAACTGCTTTGTTAAAATGGGAAATGCACTATATACAATACAACACAAAAAGTCGTTTTTTTGGTTGTTTGTAAAGTGCCACAACCCAAGCAAGGGCAATGCCTTCTATACTCTCAAAATTTGTATAAATCAACTCAGAGGTTGCTGTACCTTTCCCACTAGCAGCAGCCTTGTGAAACTTACGTGTCTTTTAACTACCCCTGCAGTTAAAGGGCAGTGCTTCACCCTAAGAGCATTGATTAATCCAGGGACTAGATATCACTGGATTAATTAACACTCTATTTAACCACAATTCAGGCCAAATGCTGATTGTTGTATTTATGTTTGTTTGATTGCTTTTTGATTGACTGATAGATTGATTTGATTACTGGTTGGATAGGCTGGTCTTCTCACAATTTTCAGCTATGATCCAGGACAAGAGCACTACTAACAATACACTTATACATGAAACATGACAGAGAAATAATGCTAAACTAAACAAAATGAAATAAACATTGTTTATATGCACTCAGTGATAACAACAGACAATGTAAGTAATTCAACAAAATGAAAAGAAACTGCCATAACCACAAAGAAATGCTAAAATGTAAAAGTCATCCAGAGTTTATTAGTTTCACAGCACAGATATGGAGACTACACTGAAATTAAAGTATATTTAACAGCAACAATGAAATGAAAGGATTTTGACCACTGTTTGGTTTACTCGGCTTCTGACAGATGATTAAAAATGTGAATAATGTCCAGCAGGTTAACACAACTGGTTAAAGCTACGAGATGTGACCTCTCATCAACCACTAGCAGTGATGATTCTGTTACTTTCTGATAAGTGACCTCTGTGTCTCTAAGCATGTCATTGATGTACATGGGTGAATAAACAGTAATGTACAATTTGTACTACACCTTATCAAATCTGACAGTATCCCATATTTATATGGCAGTTTGTAGGTGTGAACTCTGTTTGTGTCACTTTTGACAGGACTGCTGTATGTACAGTGTAGGTCACATCTACAAACAATCTACTGTGTTTCAGTCAGACATTTCCGTTTACTAAACATTAAACTGACAAAAACATAAAACTAACAAATTAATACTGATATCTGCCTCTGCATGCACAATGGACAGAATGAAACACAAATGACACAAGAGAAAAATGTTGTTGCTGCCATTAACTGAAATACATAAACACCTCTTTCTGTTACAGCCATCACAATAATGGAAGGTGGTGTTTTCACCATGGTGTACTGAGCCAGTGTTAAGGGTTAAGAGACATCACTCATGACTTAGGCACCAAGTAAAAATAAATCAGCCCATAAATTACTACTATATAATATCATAAGTTAGTAAGAACACTAGGCCAGCTGGCAAACATTTGCTAATCCCCTACTACATTGTCCAAGTTGAGTTTAAATATGTTCATGTTACAACAACATAAGATTATTATAAGAAAATATGTTCCATAATAAGGGATCTCTTTGTGAAAAAAAACACACTATCCCTATAAGCTAAGGGAATAAGCAGGGTGGCCTTAAGTTGTGAAGCGTTTTTATAAAAGAAAAGGTAGTAAATAATTTACCATCTTTATCAGCTTTTTGTATTCTATTTTTTGTTCACCCACGATGACTGACCAATAAGTCTCTCATTACTGGACTTGAGCTCATCAGTTCATTCATGGTGAGAGCTCTCTAGAGGGGCTATCATTCAGGCAACTTTGAGGGAATTTGCCAGCACCTTAGCTATGGGAGCATTTATAATGGCCCTAAATCCACCCCCAGGCAGAAGGCCCAACAATCTGCATCATTGCAGAAGCCCAAAATGCCTTTCCTGAGCAGGTACTGCTTCTGTGCATTATGATAAAGGCTACCAACTGTTAGTGGCTTAGTGAGCCAAAAACCCACACCCCAGATGCATTATTGCATTTCTGCGCACCCATCCTCCGGTGCCAACTCCTTCAAGCACTTAAGTTACTAACCAAACTGAGGTCACATGGGCTAGAGTGTTGTCCTCTCTGCCATTGGAGATGATCATTTTTTGTTATATTTAACTACTAAACACATTACACCACTATGGTATGCAAATGTGGATACGGGGACTTCCAAAACACGGAATTCCAAAAGCAAAAATGTTAGCAGAACTAAAATTAACTTGTTAAATGCTTTCCTGTGCAGAGGTTTTTGCCAAGAGCACCCCAATATTAGTATTCTTGCCACCTACTTGTCGTAGCTCAGTGGTAAGAATAGTTACCCCAGTCTTCTGAAACTGCATTCTCTGAATTCTGTTTTGGAATTCCAAGACTTATTCAAAAGTATAAGTCCCCCATAACCTGGAATATAAATGTAATTCCGCAATTGCTTTTTTATCTAACAAACATTTTAAGTTTTTTTCCCCTACATCCTGAAGAAAACTCATTACACACATTTAGTTTAATCATGAGATACTTGTCAATATAAACAAATGAAATTCCATATCCTAATAATGATTGTACCACACATTTATAGACTGCAATTATTGAATCTTTCTTCAAGTAATACTCCATAAAGTCTCATAACATACAATGTACTATACTGTGCTATTCTGATTGTTAAATTTTAATGTTGTTTGAATTTTAAGGTATCACCAACCATGACCCCAAGAACTCTACATAATGGCATGGGTGAAATATATTACTCACCATGAAGAGTTAATTTTTTTGTATTATTCAAACTAAAATTGATAATATTATTTTTATTTCAAAAGTGGAGACTTGTCTCTTGTGACTATACATCTGCCAATCCTGGGTGTGACTTAAACAGAGTTAAAGCCGTCTCTTTTGCACATCTGTCTATTCATGCATTAGGATGAACTGAAAAAGATGTTGTAATTATTCCAAACAAAAGAGACCTCCAGTACTGAGCTTTTGGGGATACCACTAGCAGCCATTTCTGTGAAAGAAGATTTGCAGTTTATCCTACGTACAGTAATCCTATAATTAAACCAATCACAAGCCAAAAAATAAGTGAACTGAATTGGATTCCCTTTATAGAATTTACTTTACATCAATGTGGTAACCTAACAGATGTGATAACTTTATCCAGATAAGTTCTGTCCAGTGAGAGATCAACATCTAAAAATGGTGTAACGCCTTTATAGTAATCAATACTTTTAAAGCAGAAATGCAAGAATTCAGCTGTAAGGTTATCCACTATGGTATGTAAGATTGTAGAGGTAAACAGGAAATCTTGTGATTTATGAAACATAATCATCATTATCAAGCCTCCTACAATATCTTTGCAGGCTGCATTGTTTATGCTGGTCAGTTCACTCATGCAAGATAACACAAAAATCATAACATCATTGCATGACTGGATGTCACTGAATTAATCAACACCCTATTAAACTACAATCTAGGTCAAAGGCACATCAGTAAAACACAGCTTGATATATATTTATGCTATATAATCCAGCAAAACAAACATGCTAAATAAAGTAAATAAAACAAGATACAGGCAAATGTAAACATAAACTAAGCACATTCCCACATTTATTTCTTCCATTCTTAATACCAAAGGACTGCATGTGTTAACAGCACTATCTATAAATGTCTACCAGGCAGAAACATTAGGACATGTTCTGAGTTGCTATGTATATTTAGCACTCATTTCTGTTTACTTAATAGAGGAAGAGAGGAATAAAGACCACAAGAATGAAAGATGATGGCTTATTCATTCAGAACTCTAAGGCTTTTCATGTACTGCAGTGGGCTGATATGTCTGCATTTACTTGCTATAATAAGGAAGAATGGTTCAGCAATTTCATGTCTCTGGAATAACAATACCCTGATTTATAGAAAAAGAAATGAATTACTCTGCCTAGGATGCCCTGGCTAACCATATCTGTTTCTTTGTGAGTTCCAAACAGCTAGTGGCCAGCCTCAAAAAGACGTAAAGAAATGCTGTGGAAAAAAATGTGATGTATGGGTTATAGCCACAGCCTTGTAACCAGTGTGGTCTAAAGGTAAACAATGTATCGATGTTAGGAGTTTGACCCCAGGAGGTTACCTCCCAGTGCTTTGATCCACTCAGTGCAGAATTAGGTAACAAAACACAAAACCTACAAAAAAAATTCATCTTTGCATGACTGTCTAAAATAAATAATTTCAAAACAAAAGTTAACAAAGATATCAGTACTGTTTTATCAGACACCAGCAATTTGGGCTGTGAGTTTGCATTCTGAATTAAGTGAGTCCAGTAAACTTGTAGCAAAGGTGCTAGTGAATCTGTCTTTATTTCATTCTCAACATTGTATGTCCTCCTACAAATCTTATTGCTTCTAAGGTATAATGTGTGATAAGGACCACTGCAGGTGTCCTGTAAAAATAGTTTGCTGCACTGCTGACTTTTTACATCTGTAGTACAATGTTCCTATATTCCTGAGAAAGGCATGCTTCAGCCAAAGATAAGCTATGGATATTAATGGACATTATGTCACCACAGGAGCCATGCAATACATATGGAGGTCAGTCACGTCTTGCCATAATAAATCCAATGTTATCAATGAGAAGAACGACACAGAAGTAACATGGGCCTCTTCATTGAGCCAAAAATTCAACCTGACAATATTCGGTAACTTAAATGTGATTTCACGTGATTGATTAGTAAGCCAAAATTGTAACATCATGATCCAAGGCATTAACACAAAATAAATAAAATAAAAATACTTCTGCCTTCCTAAATAATTTTTGAATAACTGATAATAACAAATATATAATTTAAGAGGGCACCGCATCAACATTTTCTGAGAAAGTTGGGCTGATAAGTGGGGCTGATTATATCCAACTGTTTTTTTTTTTTTTTTTGACACGCAAACATAGAAACTCTTACAAATGCTTTTAAGACAGTTAGAAATACGTCCATGTACAGGACAAAAAAACTTCTTCTCCACTGATAGCAATTCTTCTGCATACTAAAAAGTCCCCTCAAAACACTTGCTGAATGAAAACAAAGAAGACGTATTAATGAGGCAGTCGCATAATGGTAATAAACCAGGGCATGCCGGATTTCTTCAGAAGTGGTCAAATTTGAACCCTTGAATGTACCTGACCCTACATACAGTGTACAACACCTGTCAGTCGCTCCTTTAGAACCTATTGCTAGTTATGTTTTTTTTTTTAATACTGCACATCTCAAGGGTATTGGAAGAAGGCTGTAGGTTTGACTCCTGTCTGGGCATTGGGGGTTGGTCTAATGGTTAAGGTGTTTACCTTACAAACACAGGGTACCGGGTTTAATTCTCATGTTTGTAAAGGAAAGTGGCTAGGGTTAAAATGGCCCACAAGGGCGACTGGTCTAGTACTAAACTACACAGCTCTCACTAGAATCAGGGACACAAACTATTAGTACTATTAACCTCAGGCATTCACAAAATAAGACAAAGGTGAATTAATACACATTTTGTGAAGGAAAAGAAGTCTGGAACTCCAATTTTTGCCATCATTTATTGAGTATAATTCATCATCTTTACTCCAAGAGTCTCCCAGTTTTAAGCGAGATTAGAGGAACAGAGCTAAAATTTGAGTTAAAATCAGGGACATCCCTGAAAATCAGGGGCAGGTGAGAGGTATGCTTACCTACAAACAGACAGAAAAAATATATAAAAAGAGAAAAAAAGTTACTAATCTGGCATAACTGTCTGTGACATACTAATCCATTTCTGTGAGTCATAGTGTTGGTAAAATGAATGTAGTATCAAAACTGAGCTGTTGACCTAATGTCAAAAAACAAAGAAAAAAATCCATCGGATTGGTTTTGTGTTTTTAGACTATATTTTTGTGAACAGTTAAATAGTAAGCATGGGATCCTTGGGCACAGATTAATAGTATGTGATAACAGACAACTAAAATAATTAAAAACAATAATGCATTCTGTGTTATAATACAATAGTATCGCTATTAAGTTTTGAAATAGCACATCAGCATGCAAAGTTATGAACCTCATGCAGCAGTTTCATTGAGCAATTGCAAAAATATGAAACAACGAATATGCAGCAATTGCAATTAAAAATATGACTGCCCACTAAATTGGAAGGGGCACGTTTATATGTCAGTAATTAATATCCCAACAAATCAAAAGCAGATTACAACTGAATGACACCAACTTCAAAATGATATAGAAACACGGACACACAAACACACACACACACACTCAGACAAGCATACACACACACACACATATACACACACACGCACACACACACACACACACACACACACACACACACACACACACACACACACACACACATATACACACACACACACACACACACACACACACACACACACACACACACACACACACACATATACGCACACACACAGAAAGCAAACTACACTCAACATATTCTGCGAATAAAAGAATGCAGTAAACTCTTTTTCCAACATATTACTACATACTGACAAAAACTAGCCACACAGCCTTCTGTCCAGCACATTGAGCAATATAGCAAAAGGGAAAAACACACACAGAAATTTGTAACCACAATATAAGAGGCTGTACCTCCCCACACACCCACTAAGAATCCTGTATATAACTCCAGGATTGAAAAATCAAGAAGAAAAGGGAGCAAACAGAACTGTATGAAACTGATCACTCCTACTTCATCAGAGAATGCAACCCTATACCGCACTGTGTGGTACAGCATCATTATGAAACAGGCCCACTCAAAACGGCTACTCAAGGAGTACAAAACCTCTCTCTGAGTAAGACATGATGGCACTCATACCTATGGAACTCAGATAATCAGAATTAGAATCAGAATCACATTTATTGGCCAAGTATGCATGCATACAAGGAATTTGGCTCCAGTTTCAGTGACTCTCCAAGTATGAATTACATAAATGACATACATATAGCTATTAAGAACAAGACAAAACAGTAAATATACATATACAGATACATACAAGGTGCAAAGTGCAACTCAGTGCAAGAAATACTGAAATAGACTCTGAAAGAAACAAGTATTAACAATATGTAAACAATACTGCAGAATCCTCGGAGGCTTGAGAAAAAGAATACCCCAACCTAATAAGTTGAGTTGACTGTTTATGAACTTGATAGTCTGTGGAAAAATCTGTTCTTGTATCTGCTTGTTTTGGTAAGTATTAATCTATAACGCCTGGCTGATGGTTATAGTTCATAAAGATGGTGGCCTGGATATGAAGGGTCGGTGATGATCTTCTTCATGACTCTGGAATAGTACAAGTCCTGTAAGGAGAGCAAACTAGCACCAATGATATTTTCGGCAAACCTGACTATTCGATGTAAACTATTTTTGTCATGATTAGACAGAGATCCAAACCACACTGTTATGGATGAGCTGAGAACAGACTCAATGACTGTTGTGTAGAACTGAATAAGCAGTTCCTGTGGGAGGTTGAACTTCCTCAGCTATTGCAAAAAGTACACTCGCTGCTGTGCCATTTTTATGATGGACCCTACATTGGTCTCCCACTTCAAGTCCAGGGAGATTATAGACCCCAAAAACTTGAAGGATTCCACAACTGACAAAGCAGTATTAAATATAAAGAGGGGGGATAATATTGTAGTACCACTCATAGTCCACTGTCATCTCCACAGTTTTAAGAGTGTTCAGTTCCAGATTATTCTGACTACACCAAAGGGCCAGCTGTTCAACCTCCCATCTGTATGCAGACTCATCACCATTCCTGATGAGCCCACTGATAGTTGTATCATCAGCATATTTAATACATTTGACAGAGGGGTCCTTAGAGGTGCAGTCATTACTGTAGAGGGAGAATAGCAGTGGGGAGAGCACACATCCCTGGGGGGCACCTGTATTGATCGTGCGATAGCTAGATGTCAATTTCCCCAGTTTCACCTGCTGTTTCCTATTAGTTAGAACATTGGTGATCTGTAGAGAGGTGGAAGCAGGAACCGAAAGCTGGAGAGTGTTAAGTGAAGAAGTTGTGGAATTATTGTATTAAATGCAGAGGTTAAGTCCTCAAACAGAATCCTTGTATATGTCCCTGGGTTGCCAAGATGTTGCAAGATATAGTGCAAGCCCACATTAACTTAATCATCCACTGACCAGTTCAATCGATAAGCAAACTGAAGGGGGTCCAATGAGGGAGATGTAATATCCTTCAAGTGAGCTAACACCAGCCTCTCAAAAGTCTTCATAACCACTTATGTCATAGCAACAGGCATGTAGTCATTCAGGCCTGTTATAGTGGATTTTTTAGGCACTGGAATGATTGTGGCTTGTTTGAAACATAAGGGAATTTCACACAGCTCTAATGATTTATTAAAAATCCAAGTAAAAACAGGAGCCAGTTGATCAGCACCTGTTTTTAAACAGAGTATTCCCAAAAAGGATACATTTCTTAGTGGCAAAATTATTTCACACTATATGCCTAGTGCTTAGAAAACTAAAGATTCCAAAGTATGTTGCAGTCTTTAAACCAAAACAATAGGACTGAATGTTAAGTCATTTCAAATCTTCCCCAGCAGGAAATAATTTGAGGGGGAAAGTATCTGCTCAGTATAGTAAAAACTGACTGCAGCAGTCAGAACATCTTTAAAAACAAGCTCTGTATTTGTCTTATTGAGTTTTTTTAACTGAATCTGTATGGTTTAGAAAGTTCGTCTCTGAAGAATCCTCAGTCCACTGTTTGTCTGTTGCTTTTTTTTTGTCCCCACACTTACCATGCATTCATGGTATGAAGACTCCAATGCAATGTGTTCAGAAAGTACTGAGTTAATGTTAAACAGCGGAGACATGACTTTCCTTATCCATGGAAGTATTAATGGCATAAACACACAACTGCAGCATACTTTAGAGCTAAGGTCAGAAAGATTTTATACATTAATGCATTACTGGCCTGGGGAAAGTGGTAAGTTTTATAAATTACGCAGACTTATGAAATGAACAGTGGTAAAAGTAGATTGTTTTCTACTGCTGGCTCAGGTCAGGTCAGTGGATCAGGCTTTAGTCTCCAGTGATTTAAATCATTGGTCTTGACTCATTACTGTCATATGAGACATACCATTGCAAAACAAAAGAAGAGCAGCAAACCTTATTAAAATGAAGATTTCCAGAGGCCATAAAGCATACCAGAAAGAGAAAGCTAAGTCAAGGGCAGAAAGTTCTAGAAAACAAAAGCTGTAATTCATAAACATATACTTTCAGTATATGTGAGCTTTTAGCATGTAATGCTGCTTTGTAAATAAGTTTTTAAGCATTACACTGGAACAATTTACTTACCTACTCTTAAAGTTATGTTTTATGAATGGCTTTCAAAATTTTCAAAGTTGATTATGTTTTTCTAACTCCATAGTACTAATTACTAAAGAATAAATAAATAAATACAAAAAAATGTTAAGGAATGGAAGAAATGCTTCTGGATATCCATGTCTGAGATTAGTGTATACAACCTGCCCAATACATCCTGGCACAAAGGAAGGAAATTCAGCAGAGAATTCAGCCTAAGGTGTGTGTCTGTCTGAACTTGGCTCAGCCTCTGTAAGCAATGTCATTACACATTTTGTTACATTTCTCGTGGTGCCATTTTGTTGCATTTCGCAGGGTGCCATTTTGTTACATTTCCCATGGTGCCAGTCACCTCAGTGCCCATTTTGCACAACATGGAGATACTGCATGTTCACCTATAATGCAAAGGCAACATTTTGTGTTATTAGCTTACTGGGGATAGCCTTCACAGTCAGTACACTTCCACAGTGTCTTGTTACCAAGTTTAACAATCACTCCCACAACTGACCGTGGCAAACAAGAACCAACCTCTAGTCTGTCCATGCAGCAATTCAGGATATTAAGCTTTAGCACCACAATGAGCCCATTTTTTTAAATTGTACCAAGGATGTTTTACTTTAATGTATGGAAGGGACACAATATACTCTAATATCACTGAAGGCAAAGTTTTCAGAATAAGGAATAAACATATGTTTATTCATAAGAATTTGTGGGATAAAGGCAAACTGCACATGAGGGACGGAGATCAGGTGGGGACTTGATGCTGATAGAACAGGTGCAGGACCATGTCTATTGTAGCTACATGTAACCCTTTCCAGACTCAGAAGAATGCTGTGGTGTCTCTTAACTTTTTCATTTAGCATTCCTTAATCTCCTCACTGCCTAAGCTCTATGACCTGATTTAACCTTATTCAGAGAAGTGACTGCACTGTCTTACGGCTGAAAAGTAAAACTCGCTTTTCTATTATCACCTGTAAAAATCTTTTTGGGTTGGAGGATGATAGCCAAAAATGGAATGTATAACTGTGTAGAGTGTGCCTTCCTTGAAAGTTTACAGATCATGCAATGTTTTATTTTATAGATGGCAGTCTCTAAAAATTTCTATTAGACTGACATCACAATTAAATACAACATGAAATTTTACAGCGCTACAACTTGCAATAAAGCAGATGAGTTAAGATGAGCAACAAAAGCAAATACTCAGCTCAAGTTCATTTCTGAAGGTCAGTCCTATATATATACTTATGTGTGTGTATATATGCATATTCATTCATTAGAGTGGACACCTTTACAAGCTTAGTTTTCACCTTTCTTCTGCTCTCCATGCAAGATTTCAGAACAACGGGGATTGGTAATTTGCCTTTGCCCTGTTTTGCAGTCACAGAGTTGGTATGCAGGGGGATGTGCACTCTTTTCATATTCACTCAAGTGGAAGTTTGCTAATACTTTATATATATATATATATATATATATATATATATATATATATATATATATATATATATAAAAGTAAAACATACACTGCAATAAATATAAAATTATACAGATCAAATAATTCATTTTAGATCCAGAAATGCACCTACTAATCTGGATGGCATTGTATTCAAACCTAATTAATATAAAATGGGTTAAGTTAGCAACAGTCATGCAGTTAAAATCTGCTGTAAGTCCATGCAGTATTTCAGACTTTAAGTTCAACACAGTTTCTGCCTTACAATGAGATCAGAAATTATGTGGGGAAACAAACAGCTTAGTAGGACAAAGTAGCCATGCAAAAAATGAAAGGTGCCGATTCACTGGGCCACATAGGACCATGAAAATATGAAGTACTCATGTCTATTTCAGAAAATGCTGTGCAGAAGGAGGCAATACTTGAACAACTGCAAAAAATAGTAGCTTGCTAAACAAAACTGAGAATTTGCTTATTATGTGTTAAAATTTACATGACAAATTTCATTAATACAAGTATTAAAAAGCATACGTTGCTCAAACTAATGTCCTTCTTTTTTATGCAGAAATTTTTAAAAAGACTGAATTACTTTTACAAAAAAAAAAAAAAAGATGTGTTCCTTTAAATGTACAGGGCCTACTGAAGTGATTGCAGTTTTAAAAATATATCTCTTAATTACATGTAGATTCTGCCTTTCTGCTTCTTCAGCCCTGGCAGAATGCCCTTTCACTGAAATACAAAGAACGGACTTAAAATCTCTCCCCGAAGGCTGCTGTAGCCCATGATTGGTATAGTTCCTAGTAGAATACTTTTTACCCTCAATAATATGATGTCTTTATTCTCAGTATTTAACTTTTTTTGTTCAGGGGTAAAAAGGACATACCAACAGCAGGGCAGTTAACACAGAAACCATCCTTTATGATAACAAAGGTAAACTGTCCCTCTGCTTGAAACATGCGGGAAAGAAATGCATGGAGTTAAAAACTACACAATGGTTTTTATAATTAGAAAATGTCAAATTCAGGATCGCTAGACTAGGAAGCTCCTTAAAGAGATTCTGTCTTTTTCACCACTCTCAGGTTCAAACAAAGGGAATGTTACATTACTACAAAACCTGCTGTGGGTGAACAGTTGCAAAAAATTAACTGAAAGCAGCAAAAATGAACCAATGCAGTCCTTACTTTAAAAACAGCAGTACGCTAACAAATGGGTTGAAGCTTCAATGATTTTTATTATGTGGTGTTTCTTTGAAAGAGAGGAATACTGCAACTATAAAACAGAAGCAATTTTATCCGCCACATTTGAAATATTACATCGAAGTCTCACTAAACACCTGGCATGCCATACCTGCAACAACACTCTCCTGCTTTGGGCAGATTCCTTTCGGAGGTGTGAGAAGACGATCTTCCTCATCGGGTGTGACTTGGATCCCAACCTCCACTGGCTCTGACACTTTCCTGAGTGAGGAGCGTGAGGAAGGTGAGGGGCTGCTCTTATCCACACTCTTTTCATAGCAGCCCCCACCAACACCAGTACACTGCTTTTTCTTGTGCTCTATAAAAACCAAGATGTCTCCAAGTGGGAAGTTTGTCTGACATTGTCCACAGGTTAGAATATCAGGATCGACGCTGCCCGGGCAGATGCCAATGCTGGGTTCTGGTATGGAGATGCGGTCATCGTCATCTCTATTTGCCGTTCCCACATGGTCGGCCTCTAACAAAAAGTAAAACAAAAGAAAAAAGAAAATAAAAGTTACTTTGCAGGTACACATGATCCAGGCAAGACCACAAACAGTTATGCCAAAGCCGATGTTATAATTTCCATGACACTTTCTCATACTTCAGTCTGCCGAGTTTGTCCATAAAAAGCAAAAT
>NC_056737.1:967115151-967117651 GCF_019279795.1 Protopterus annectens
GATCGAGTTACTGAAAGCTCGATATTCAGAAGCTCGAGCTCAGAATCTTGACTTTTCAGTAACTCGAAATTGTGAAGGGAAGAGAACCAAAACAAAAAAAACAAGTTTACTTACATGTATGCAGGGGGCCGATTCCCCTGCACTCTCCCTGCTTAAATATTTCAGATTTGTGATTGCGCTATAGTGAAGGAACGGAAATTCTCCCATTGTGCGCTTTGGCATACAGTGCAGAACGGGAGATTTCCCTCACCAACATTGTTGTACAATCTCGGAGTTGTTATATTTAAGTAGGGGGGGTGGGGGGTGCAGGGGGGTTTGCCCCCTGCAAAAACATTGTAAAGACATTCTTGCAATGTATTTGTGGTACGCTTTAGAATTTCGAGTTGCTGAAAACTCGATATTCTGGGCTCGAGCTTATGAATTTCGAGCTTTCAGCAATTCAGGATTCCAAAGGGAACTATACCTCTACTCGACACTCATTAGACCCATTAGAGAGTACAACTCCCCTTTTGGAATGTACCTCACAAGACATCTGCAGTAGCTGGAAAGACCACAGAAGTACCTCACAAAGAGGATTATTGGCCTCAAACAAATGCCCTACACTGACCGCCTCAAAAAAACTCCAGCTTTACTCTGTAGCATATCACCTACTCCGAGGTGATCTCTGCCTAACATATAAAGCTATGTCAAACCCAGAGCTGTTGGACATGCTACACCTAAAGAAATTCCAATCCCTCCGAGCTTCATGCTCTAGGGACTTAAACCTTGTCACCACAATAAACAGGACATGCTGGAGGGATAGATTCCTGTCCCAGAGACTACACATACTCTGGAACAGGCTACTCATCTATGTCAAGCAAAGTTCTTCATTAGCACTCTTCAAGAAAAATCTTGATGAGTGGATGGGAAATAGGAAATACACCCCAGGGATCACTTCTGTGTCTCTGCTCGACAGTGGCACAGGAAAATAACTTTCTTGCGTGGCGTACGCCAGGGAACCTTGTTGGCTAGGCATATGTAGGCCCTTGGGCCGATAGCCTAGTACCTACCTATGAACCTATATACGTATATATAGGTGCACAGTGTTTCGCCAATTACTGTTTTCATCGATGGGAAGGGAGCCAGTACAGCAGACTGAAAATCAGCTGTTCAAAAAGTGCAGTTTATTTTGGTGTTAGTGATTGTGGAACAGAGGGGATTGGGGAATATGCCCTTTTCCCAATGTAGCACAATCTCAAAGTTGGTTTATATAATTAGCAGGGGGGTGGGGTGCAGGGGGTCTGCCAATCCTGCAATAACATCTGTTTTATTTGTTTTCTGATACTTTGTGGATCAATGCTTTTCGTTTTCGAGGATTAGCATTTGCTGATTTACAAATTGACAATTTGTGCTGCCAATCAAAAGCTAGGTTCCCATAGATAGATATATATATATATATATATATATATATATATATATATATATATATATATATATATATATATATATGGGTCTATATTAGATAGTCAAAGTTCCGTAACTCCGAACACCTAATGGTCGAACCATTATGTTTAAAACTTGTTTTAAGCAGGAGGGCAAGGCCCCCTGCACCCCCACACCCCCTGCTACTTAAATATACCAACTCCAAGATCGCACCACATTGAAATGAATGGAAACCTCCACTTATGGAGATTTCCATTCAAACGCTTGACCTTTTACAAATTTGAACATATGGTATTGACCATATGTGGTTCAAACTTGTAAAAGTTTGACTATGTGATAGGAACCCTATATATATATATATATATATATATATATATATATATATATATATATATATGTATATATATATATGGCTCTATTATGTTTGATCAGACTACTTTAATGTTAAATTGAAAACAACGAAAAAGTTCAAAAATGCACAACACCAAAAACAAAAAAACACTGAATGAAATAATATTGAAAAAGGAAAACTATTTTCTCTCCTAATCTTAACACCAAGATCCTCCATAACACTAGCCTCAAATTTGTCTGAATAGGGGCAGTGTTGCGGGAAGGTTTTTACAAAGGTTAAGGTGAAGGGTTAGGGTTGAGGGAGGGAGCAGCATTAGGATCAGAGTTAGCACCCATTACCAGAGATGGCTTTGCACTCCCTGCATCACTTAAGTAATGGGTGCTACTACTAACCCTAATGCTGCCCCTTTCCTCAGTCCTAACATTACACCTTACCTTCATATAAAACTTCCCATAACACTGCCACTATACAAGACACACAAATGTTCACAAACACATGCAAGCAACACTACCCCTGGAATTTATTAATGCCTACACTAAGTGCACACTAAGTGCACACTGTTCTAAGTGAAGAGACAACACAGACATAACTCACACCTTCTTCCTCCTAATTTTAGTTTTCCTACTGATGTTCTTGCAGCTTTAAATACTGAGTGGGATTCATAAATGTTACCACAAAGTGTAGAATACACTTACCCTTAATATACTCTTTTAAGTGACTAGAAAG
>NC_056737.1:967120151-967137651 GCF_019279795.1 Protopterus annectens
CATGGCAAATCTGCATGAAGAACACTGCTAATGCTGCATGGTTCTATCTTACGTGGTGCTGAAGTAAGCTAAGTTACTAACTGCCATGGAATACTTTATACTGTCAGCCAGTTGTGGATAATAAATGTTCGATTTTAGTATTAAAATCCTGCGCCACTGAAGGGGAAGCAGTAGCAGATCGTTTCACTGCCTCTTGGATCATTCATTCCAAGCAACACAGGAAGCACACGGATCACTCAGAACCCAAATGTACAACAAAGCAATCGTTCACTTTTGGTATATAAAAAGTTCGCTTTCACTGTATAAAAATGAGTCTCTCCCAGATTCAGAATAATAACATGGAAAATCAATGGTCTTACAGTCAAATTCAGCAAATTCGTGTTCCACTGCAACTCAGACTCAAAAGGTGACCATGAAGAGGTTATCCACCTATTTCTTAGATTTTCCATCCGCTAATTCTGATAAAAGCAATAAAGCAATGCCACCCCACCATACTTAGAAACAGAATTAACTTGTCATATGAAACTACTGACCTACATTACTGGAAAACGTATCATTTTGTTTCTTAAATTTAAAAACAATAGCTGGAAAAACGTGTAATGAAAAGCACACTCTTTCTGCATTGTAAATATGTATGTATGCAACAAAGGTGTGTGTGTGTGTGTGTGTGTGTGTGTGTGTGTGTGTGTGTGTGTGTGTGTGTGTGTGTGTGTGTCCGTGCGTATGTGTGTTTGAGTGTGTATATACACCTCTATAACAGGGAGTGCACTACAGATGTTCTTTAAATAATGTTTTGTTTTGACGTAGCTAAAGTTTACTACGGCTGCTAGATGATAATAATATAGATTTAGAATGCTTCTGTTCTAAGAAATGCAAACATTTCTAATCCTTACAACTAACCCTCCATTCTGTAAGAGAAAAGCAGTTCTCAGTAATATCCATTATGAAAGATGTCAAGGAAAATCTTTCATGGGTGGATCATACTGAAACTTGCCTCAAGACAGTTTTGCAGGCCCTGTCAGGAAGTGAAAATTCTGCAGCTAGAGTATTCACTTCTTGAAACGCAGAGTTATGCAGGAACACACAAGTATGTTTCTCTTAACTATGATGCTCATGCATAGTCTCAAAACCTTAAATAAGCATAAAGAAAGCAACTATTGTGCAATCACCGCCAAGGCTTCTGTTTGAGAACTAATGCAAAACAAAAAAAAATCTTACATTTGCCACTTCGTTTTATTTTGCTACATTTATTACAGTTACATCTTAAATTTAGCACAATTCCTCTGTTTCACTTTTTACTGCACTGTGATATTAAATAAACATCTATCGTTCTCTGATCTTGTGGTCAGCGCTTGTGACATCACAGTCTGATGTCATGGTAAACATACTGATGACAAAAGTCTCAAGTCGGTCACTGTTTAATGTCACCTTAGTGTTTACCACTCAAACAAAGAAACAGGACTTCGTTACATTTCTATTAAAATCCCACTTTCAGAATTTACTTTAATACCTCACCTTTTGAAAGACACTGAAACACCTGAACAGGTCAGTAGTGGATATTGTTAAAAATCAGATTTTATTATTTTATTTTAAAATTCAGAATATGTTCTATACTTCAGGCTTGGCTTATATAAAGTCTTCTAAAGATGAAAATCATGTATCTAATGCATCCCTATGTGCAGCTAGCCCCTTACAACTCCTCCCTGCATTTCACTTTCTTTTGTCCCACGATCTTAAAGGCTATCTGTTGTCCCAAGGCCTGCTTTCCCCTGAACAACTCGTTCCATAACCCAACACATTCTCTGTGAAACAACACTTTTCTGCATCCTTTCTCCATGCAGCTTCATCTATGCACTGTCTTCTGTTTTCTCCCTTTATTTACTCCTAATTTCCGGTCCTCTCACCTTTCCCCCTCACAATTATAAATCCATATCATACAATCTCCCCATCCTCTTCTCTATAGCAAACAATTTTTCACACTCTTTTAATGCAGCTTGTTCACTACAGTTGCACTGGGAAACATGAAGCCCACCCAGAAAATCAAGAACAAAGAGATCAGCAGGTGTGCCATTAACGATATCTAACTTAACGCTAAAAAACAAGGCATCTGTCCAAGTACTAAACTTACTGACAGTGCCTAGGAGACCCATTTCATTGCAAAACATAAAAACAAAAAAGAGTTTTAGAAGCCATAAGATTTATAATCAACCAGTATACAAGAGAAATGTGTAAATCTTGCAACTTTTTAATTTTGTTCCTCAGTATGTGGGGTACATTCTCTTCAGATCTTGTCCCATGTACTCTTATGTAATGCAAACATATTCAGTATCCATGGTTTCCTGTCAAGTGTGTTCTTTGCACTAATCTGAAATATTTCCCCTTTTAACTTTTGCACTTACATTTCTACGTTACTGTTTTATCTTTTATTTACTAAGTAGGTGGCTAGATCATTGCCGACTCTTTTTAGCCACAGTCCAGTCCACAAGAGTGAAGGGGTACACAAAAACTGATAGTCTGTAATATCCAGTCATTCCAAGCAGTGTGAATCTGGGATGTAAAAGGAAACTGTAATACAAGGACAAACCAAATACATTTATGAGCAGAACCTTCAAGCTTGAAGCAGACGATATGCTATGGGTCAAAGCTAAGTTAATGAATCTGTAAAATAGAGACCCCAACAATTGTGTCGTAGTGCTACCCAATCCTCCATATAATATTTTACAGAGGGGTGCCATCTGATAAAAAAGTCTCTTCCCCTGATTCTGGAAGAAATCTCCTTTCTGAACCCTTGAACCCTGCTGCACAATCACTGTGCTGTTCTGATACCAGAAAATCATTATTCATTCAGTTATGTGCCACAGATGAGCAATATCCATTTTCTCATTAGTGTTTGACCATCTAGCATTCCTCAATGCCCTTCTGACCTGTTCATTCCTCCTGTATACGAAAAAATAAGACCTAATATCAATTTTGCCCCGGAATGAGCTAGCCATTTGTTAACTACTATATTGCCACATCAGTGGAAGCCAAGTCTCAAGCATCAGATGGTCGATATCCATACTTGACATTTTTTTTTAATTTATGCCCCTATTTCCAGCCTGTCCATGCACACTGAATTGGACATATTCCATGCAAAAAACATCCCCACTGGTATGCATGTCTATGCATGCAGTGCTCTCTTCTCACAAGCTGACTTCATTCAATTGCCATTTTATATACCTGGCTGTAGATTTTTGACTTTCCCTGGGAAACATTTTTATGGAAGACAGAACTACTGCCCCTCACCATCTGTCACTCAGATCAACTCTTCAAAATGGCCTTTAGGTACCAGACCAGGTATTCAAACCCCAGGAGCCTACATTGTAGTTTGGTCCACACCATAAATTGTACACCAGTGAAGCCGGCCTTATTGGCTTCAAGTAGCAATACCACAGGCCTGGTCCACTGTGTAGGCTTTTCATTATTCCATTAAAAACACTGAGACCACATATAGCTGTAAGCTTACCATGAAGAGACACATACTTCTGCTCCAGCCAATCAACACTCTCACTTACTATGGCTGAAATCACAAAGACACTGGAAAACAGACATGATGTAATACCTTCTACTGGACTGAGATAGGTTTTGAAATGACTCAAGCTTTTGTACTAACATAAGCCCATTGTCAGACTCAGGAGTTACTGACAAGGACCTCGTACCAGCTCACAAGCTTAAGTAACTGCAAAACCTAAGTTGGTCCAAAAAATGGATTACACCACATCTGTGTTCCACTGCGCTTGTCTTTTATCTTAGTGGACCAATATTGCATTTCTTTATTTTTTTTTTCTTACTATGCGTGAAACATCCTAAATGAACCCAGCCTAGCTTTTTGTCGCTCACATACCTGCACTATTAGCCGCTGACATTGTGCTTTTGATATTTATTTTCACTATTTTCCATAAAATGTTATTAATTGTGGAAACTAAGCCTTACAAGCCATGGTCCTTATAATCAGCAGTCTGAACTTTGGCAAAAGCAAGACAAAAAACACACTCTGGCAGGAAGAGATATGCAAGATACATTAACGAAATCAAACAAAGGGTCAGTTTATTAAAGCTGTGCAGTAACATGCCATCCAAAAGAACACACAGGTGGATGGAAATATGTCTTCCTTTTTCATCATATTTAAGAAGATAATTTTAGGTATGTACATTTTAATTTGTAATATGTGACCCTATCTGAAAACATAACACACAAACTCAAGATCTGTTATGTTTAATTTTGCAATGATCAGTATTTGCACTAAACATCAATAAGTGAACAATAAAACTGATCCCCTTTTATCCTTTTCACTGCATTCATTTACAACTGCACTTTAAATTTTAATAAAAAAAGATCAAATTACTCCAAAGAGAAATAACATTAAGTACTTTATCTTTGGTTATATTTTTCTGCAATCCAAAAATGGGTACACTTAAGAATCATCCCCATTTTTAAATCCCCAAGTTCTCCCTTTTTTAAGCTCTAACACGCTGCAAGATCCTTGTGGTGGTAAGTCTAAAAAATGCACAAGATATACATCACAATTTGCAGTTTTGTTTTTAACGTGATACTGTAATGATGCTTTAGTACGAGTAACCACTGGTCTGTTTGAACTTCTGCCTCATTATTATTTCCTGTGAGGAGGACAAATCAGCATTATTTTCACTTCACTTAATTTTAAAGTTTCAATAAGCCGAATGAAAAATAATCCTGCCAACCTGGCATTTTTGGGATCTTGAAAAGCAGTCTGTTTGAAGACAACTTAGGTGAATCAGTTTCACGAAAACTGACAGCTGGTTATTGGTATAAAAATCTGAGAGAATTCAGCTTGGATTTCCGATAAAGCATGCCTTTATTTTGATTATGCGTTGTTGCTGTGATTTTATAAAGCATGCTGCACTTGATAGCAAGACATATTTATTCTAGCTATCTAACTAGTATGACTAACCAGTTTTTTCAGGGACAGATTTGTGGTTGTTTAATGACAACTCAAATACAAGCTGAGGCACGTCTTTCTCATCACACTCCATTGCGTATTAGGCCAAGGCCATTACTCTGTTTCCTTTCTCATCTCTTTCCATCTTCTCCCCAGGTATGTGATAGCCAACTTGTGAAGATTTTTTCAGAAAGGACCCACAAATTACTTAAGCATTCAGCCCCACAATTTAAGAAGATAACACAAGAATCCAGACACTAGCACTGACCCCTTTTATTATGTTTCCTATACCACCAAAGGCCTCAATACTTGCTTGTGCTGTTCCCTCCTTGACCAGTAATGCTGGACACTACAGTACGTAAAAAACGTTGTTCTAATGAATAATGATATTGTATGAACACATCTATTTAACTAAAATTTATCATGCAGCCATTGCAACCATTCCTTTACTGATGTTTACAGCTTTTTTTTTTTTATTTCATTTTACATTCCTGTTGATCTTCCATTACTTTATATAATATCTACAAAATGCTATACATAAAACAGCCATGTAGGCAAGTGAAAGACGGTATGTGGCTGAGAGTGTTGTATGTCATTCTCTCTCTCTCCAAATAACAAGTCATTTTTAGCAATTACTTAGCAAGCGTGCCTGCTGTATTAGATACTGATTGTAAAACTCACATGCAGTCCAAAGTAGTAGGTTTTAACCCTTCTACTGTACTGTTTGGAGGTGAAAATTTTCTTAGGAAAAGAACTACTCTCTTGAATTTTCTTACTACCACAACAAAGCTATTTGCATATTAAACTTATTTCCCATAAATACATTTCATATTGGACCAATACCATAATTTCGTATTACATGACCATTAAAACTTCATTTCCAAGAAAAACTGTAAATCCGGACTTTTGTTGTAGCTTAGAAAATATGCCAACCTCGATTTTATGCTAATAGTGGCTAAGGCATCTTGAATGCCACCTTGTTATAGGAGGCTGCTTTACTCAACTCCTTTCTGGTACATGATTTTGATTGGTTCAAGGTCGCATATTGTCATATGCATACATTTGCTCTTTGGTACAGAAGGTGAATTCACCATTTTTTTAGGTCCTGCCAAGTTAAACTATACCTATGTTTAAATTTAAGTTGAAGTACTTACAACTCTGTAGAAACCACAGCTTGGTGTATTCTCTATACTAGAGGGCTGTTGCTGGGGTTTGTCATATGATGATCCAGTTAAGGACCCCCAGGTCTGCAGACAACATGTTTCTTACAGTATCTGAAATACAGCTGAAAAACGTATAATGATGCTTTCAGTAATTGTTACTACATTATCCTGGAACAGCAACACTGCCTGACTTTAGGAATATTTAATGTTAACAAGCCATTTCTATATATTTCAGTTTTAAACCTCTCCTGAAGTTAATTAGGAAAATATGACAATTTCATCTTCCTCAATCTGTCGTTTCTACTGCAAACTAATCAGCTATTCTGATTCCTTTAATTAATTACACCATGATTGTTTCACATTTTTAAATTCTGATTTAGCTTGTGCGGCTTTCAACCACCTAGCAAACTTCTGACTACCTTTTTGTAGTGTCTACTACTGTGATTTATCGTGTTGAGTATAGAATGTGATGTGAAATAAACGTTAAATAAAAAAATAAAAAATCAGGTTTGAATTGGAGTGTGTTATCTTCAAAAATGTGTTTAACTGTACACAATGAACTTATGTGTATGCATTATCTTCAGCAATGTGATTGTTAACTTTTCACAATGGATGCATTGATTTTATACTTACTACTTGCTATAAATTTTTGAAACTATGTTGCCATGATCTTATCCGGGAAAAAAGTTATGTGTATAGTTTCTCAGTCAATAAAATGTAATAAATAAGAAAATACATCATTTTCCCCAACCCTGTTAGTGCTCACTGTTACAAAAAAGGGCAATACTGGGATTTGTGCAATGAAATTATCTTTTTTTCACACAAAAAATCAGCAATATTATCGACATTATCTGTAAAGTTGTAAGTTAACCCAGTTTCTTTTTTTTTTCTTATGTTTCATTATTTAGTGTGTGTGTGTGTGTGTGTGTGTGTGTGTGTGTGTGTGTGTGTGTGTGTGTGTGTGTGTGTGTGTGTGTGTGTGTGTGTGTGTGTGTGCATGCGTGTGTGTGCGTGTGTGTGTGTTTATAAAATGTACATCATCTTCCCTCCCTCTCTCTCTGTTTATACAGACATTATACACTCATACACAACCCCCCACACACACACACACACACACAAATCTACATATCTAGTTATATCAGTCTTGCTGAAAGCTAAAGATACACATGCACACATGTATATATATATTTAAATACATATGTGTGTGTGTGTGTGTGTGTGTGTGTATGTGTGTATAAACACAAAATGTAAAAAAACATTGAATGCAGCAGTCATTCAGGATTACAGCATCTGCAGAGGTTCTGTATATATTTATTGGAGCCCAGTTCTTTAAATGATGTTAGCATAACTAATGGGTGGCTCCTTACACAGCTAACAGAGAGCATATTTTAAAGGATTTTAGGAGTTAAAGTTCTTTTTATTAACAAAATTTGAGATGGTATGCAGCACCGTGACCCCGTGACAGTTGTATGTCTCTGAAGAAGCTGGTGATTCAGACATCCATTGTTAAGTACTTTTGAAAATGTTACTGCTACTGCATATCCTGCGTACCTATTAAAATACTATGTACTAGTTAATGAAGGCAGAAGAGGCTAAAAAGTTTGCTGCCCATCCTTATTACAGGGCAGTCACACAACTCCTGACCAGCAAACATTTTAACAGTCAATGCTCTTTTTTTCATTTTTACAGACTCACTAACTGCACAGCAAATCACTTCTAATACAATGAATGAAAGCCTTGCAGAACATATTTGTTACAGGTAGCACCACTTTCTTATGACGAGCAGAAATGTGCACAAAACTGGGAGGCTAAATTTATAGAAAAAAGGTCAGAAGAGGCTCTGTTTAATTAGCAATATGTTGCTCAGCTTTGACTGATGGTATGTTTTATGTTGCCACTGCATTGTACAGCATATGAATTTCTGCATACTAAAAGCTATACAAAGAAAGTATAAAATATGCGAAATGGAATGTAAAATCATGACAGGAGTGGCAGAAATATACTTTAGTTCACATTACAAAAGCAGTGACCAATATACTGCAAATCAGTATGAGAAGCAGCTGATTGAATTTGTCACCAGCTTTGCATTGAGTATTTTTTGGTGGTTAATGCAGTCTGAAGATGCTTGGTACTGGGTCACCTATACTGTCAGTTAAACCAAGGTGCGAGATGGAAGGCTGCAGTATTGCAGGCGTTACTGTTGTTCCTCAGATCAGATCAGTCACTGCTCGCTACAAAAGTGTCAAGCACTGAAGATGTCTGAAGAGCTATCCTGCTGTAGGAGAAAAAAAAATTACACTGCCTGAAAGTACATCTGTGTGGACAGGTATTAAAAAGCAAGAGAGATTAATAGTTCACAGTTATCACTAGATTAAAAAAGTGAAACAGTGCACATCTAGTCAGGTTATCTGAACAGGCCGGGGGAGGAGTAAGTACAAATGCAAATTCATTGCTGAAATCTAACCATTCTACCTACCATTGCTTAATGAACCTCAGATGATT
The DNA here is from genome assembly GCF_019279795.1 of Protopterus annectens. Taxonomy (NCBI): domain Eukaryota; kingdom Metazoa; phylum Chordata; order Ceratodontiformes; family Protopteridae; genus Protopterus; species Protopterus annectens. The sequence goes on from NC_056737.1 coordinate 967,128,774, forward strand.
TACATTTAAATTCCTGCCAGATGCTACAGTGATTATTGTTGCTTAGAATACAGCAAATAAAAGTTCCAAAGCATGTACTAACAATGGTGGGGGGCGGGGGGTTAAAACCAGCAACACTACTGCTCTCAGACCAGACAACATATCTAAGTTTTAGGGGATCTTATGAGTCTGTTACTTAATTACTATTACCCCTTTTCACTGTGCTGTGGGGCTCTTTTTTTGCTCTCTTTATTTCAGTAATCTTGTGTTAAATAATGAACAGGTTTTCTTGCTGAATAGGTTAAAAAAAATTAAGTAACTTATCTGTGACTATGTCCAGAGGCATGGTGTGATACTCTTGTCAATAAATGTCACCAAGTTACACGCAAAAGCTACCTACAGGTAAAGTAAGCCTGTACGACTGCTTTAATCATCTAGACAAACAAGTATGTGTTACTAGCAATAAATAACCTCCATACACCATCTGAAAATCACTGTGTTCATTTCAGTAAATTGACCTGTAATCTCAGCTATTGGGGAACAGCCTGTGCACATGTGTTAAGCACTACCGACTTCTCTAAACCATGTTTGTCACTGCTAGACTTCCGTAGCTCTCTAAAGGTGTCTGCAATGCTTTGAATGAAACTGAAACTTCATTTCTATTATCTTGCGTATAATCATAAAAAATAATAATAAAATTGAAATTAATTATTAAGCCACAGAGATCAGCCCACAAACTGTTCTTTAAGCATTGTAATGTCTGATGTTACTTTTATTCATATATCAACTAACAACATTAAGTACTTCATAAACCCATGTCCAGTATAACCTTGTTCTTTGTTAGCAGGATATAACAGGCATTTATGTTGCTTTGTATTATTCTAGTGTTGTGCTTCAAATTAACTTCCATATATTCTAATTTATTAACCTAAGGACCATAAACTTACTGCTTTAAGACACAGACATGCAAAGGGAAAGGAGAATGTCTCGGCTGTTAGTGGTTGTACTCCTGATAAGTTACATAACCTGCAGTGAAACTTCTGCAAATGTCTGACCATATCTAGTGCTACAGACGTCGGAGTACAAGCAGGTACTGATTCATTTAATGCCATCATAAAATGCTGTCGTTTATTTTAGGGGAAACTTAAAAAAAAGTAAATAAATGATAAGCTATCGGACTGAACAATGCTTCAGATAGGGGACACAATATAAAATGACCGTGTGACTTAATTGTTCATATTCTTTACACTGAAATTGCAGTGATAGCACTTGAGAAGCAGTACTCCTCAGTTATCATTCTTTTTTTATTTAACTTGCAAAAAATGAACACGAGGCCAAAGACAAACTCCCAAAATAGTGAATAACCTAAGTACTAATATGGGCAAATGCCTCCAAAGAAATGAAACATTGCGGCCTTTACTCATTTTCTTAAAATGATACAAATGTACCCAGTTTCACATTCATACCCCTCTACCTTGTCAGCAAGCCTGACAGGAAAAAAGCATGTAAAACTGACTTCAACGCAAGGAAAAAGGTAAGGCCTGGATCAACTGTGAAAGCATGCTTATACTGCTAACACTGTTTTTTTTACAAGTACTGTTGATTTGGCTTGCAGAATGTAATACAAGAAACACATCACCACAGTCTCAGAAATCATCCTCCGCAAAAAAAATTAGAGGCATTCCTGCCAGCGGTAACGTCAGGCAGCAAGTGTGACTGCATTACCGACTGCTTAGGCATCCAACAGACATAACTCCAATGTAAGTCAATACTTTCTACTAATCTTAGGTGAAACCTTGTTAATACAGAATAAATTAGCATCCCTTTCTAGAATGCAGCTTAAATCATAGCAGATTATCAAAGCAAAAAAATAAATATATTTATATTTACACTAAAATACAATATGAAAATGCTGGCTGTGAGGGGACAAGAAATATAGCAGGAATAAATCTTCACAACTTAAAACATGAAAACATACTTTTGTTGTTTTTTTTTAAGAATGCAGGCCTTTCTTCCAGTGCTTTATAGATAGGAAGGCTACTTATGATAAAATGTTGTTAAAGACTTTAGTCTCTGATATATCCAGTTTTACCTCCATTCTCCATTTCACTTTACCCACATAAACAAAAATAAAATAAGCTGACACCGCTTTATAATACAGTAAGTCTCTTTATCTCTCTCTCTCTCTCTCTGTTGGGCATAGTGAATAAATGAAAACAAATGTAGGTTTCTGCATACTAAGCAATCACACAGAACTGTACACACACAGATCAAATATCTATCTATATATATATATATATATATATATATATATATATGTGTGTGTGTGTGTGTGTGTGTGTGTGTGTGTGTATGTGTGTGTCTGTGTGTATGTGTGGTAGTCATATATGATATATATTACAGGCATGCATACATACCTGCGTGTACATTACCATGTGTATAGTTATATACATTCATACAGCTATAACATATATGTATGTGCAGTATATATACTGGACAGATGCAGTCATTTAACAAATCCCCACAAACTACAATCATTGTAACATCAATCAAGACCACAGACATTGTATCACTTCTAAGAAAATTATGATATCGCCAATTGCTGATACATGCCTTCAGTGAACGAAATGTGCTCCTTTGCTTTCATTTATTTTCAAGTAGCCTGCTTTAAGTATTTTTATAAATTCCTTGGGGAAAAATAGTTTGCAGAGCACATACTAGTCATCCTGTAGCATATAGATATATATGTGTGTGTGTGTGTATCTATATATATATATATATATATATATATATATATATATATATATATATCGTTTTTAAAGCAAAACCGTGTTTACTAAATTTGGAGGAGGAGTTTATTTCACAGGACATGCATCTGCTTAGAATACTAGCAGTCAGTAATTTGTGAAAATGCACTGTTCACGTAATGCAAAGATTTTTATTTTTTAATGGAAATAAACAGCACATAAAGCAACTGAATAAATCATGCATTTATTATCTCAGTACATTCAACATTTTTTTTATCCATGCTTACTTTCTCAAAAGCACAGACATGGTGTACTGTTATGTCCAACCCTGCACGGCACTTAACTCATTAATAACCACAATGGAGATGTGGTATTTAGCTGTCATAGCTTTAAAAATGCAGTGATAAATCCCACACACAACAGTGCTAAGACACGTACTAAGGCAAATAAAAATAAATCAGCACAAACACTGCAAATTAAATATGTATAGATACCAAGACCAAGGGGATCAATAGCCCAATCTGACAGTGAAAGAAAAAGTTGTTATAAAATACTCGTTCATGTTTTAAGACAGTCTTTTTCTAGTGGCATTAAATGCATATCTGCACTCTTCTCACATATTCTCACATAGAAAAGTACTGTGGTCAAGGTTTATAAAATGGCACAGAAACAAAGGCCTACTGAAAAGAATTTAGTACTGCAAAACAATATGCATGCAGACTTTAAAAAAATGACAGCTCTTACCATGACCTAACAGAATTTGTAAAGTTAAGATACTTATCAGTAATACAAGCCTATTTCATCTCGCTTGACTAACTTTAGTAAAACTAGGTTGTGAAAACTCAACAGAAAAAAAAAACTTCCTTAGCTTCAGTATTTCTGTCTTTTCTGTGTAAAAATACTTTTATAATCAAATAGTCTAATTAAGTAAAGCATAGCATTATATCACCAGCAGAACGAGTTGCAGGTAGAAATATCAAAGTTTTCTTGCCTCCCCAACACTAAATTGTACTGCTAAAGCCAGTATATGCCTGTAGTTCAGATTTCAATTTAAAAAAGCAAGGAGTTCAGGTGTTATACTTTATAGAGTTAATTAAATAATAGCACTACAATTATCTTAAATGTAAAGTACTACTATAAAATAATGTATAGGGTATTTAAACTTCAGTAATATTGACATTGACACCATTCTTAGAATTATGAAAATGTAGCATAAGTTGAATTTAGGTACTACCCTGCAATAATAAGTTATGTTAGTCAAATGAATCACTCCCTATGTCAGCACACTGAACATTTTTTTAATCGTGTTTACTTTTTCAAAACTATGACTAAGAAACTAGGCAGCTTGCCTTTTGTTCTTTAAATAAGGAATAAGGATACATAAAATATACTCCAAAATGACTTTTGATAAAAAAGCGTAACAATAAGACCTCCAGGATCTTCCTAAATTATAACTAACTATATCTAATATTTGCCTATCTGTAATATAAAGTAATAGGGAAGGAGTCTAAAAGTAATGTGCCATGCACTGACAAACGTATTAATGTCTGAGCAGGAAAATTAAATTACACAGTGCCAAACATACCGAGAGATCAGGGGTTCTTAGTAAGAAGTTATCTAAGTTAGAAGAAAGGAAGGAAGTGGCAAAGTGCTAAGGTAAACACTGTTGTAAAATACTCATGCTCTGGTTGTTTCACGAGGCATAAGCGGCAGTTGACTATTATCAAATACATCTGAGAAATGCGATTATTTTCAGCACCCTGACAAACCAAGAGTGTCGCATAACTTTGGCTAATAAAATTTACATAAGTGATCATAAATGGATGAAAATAAAAGAGTGAAAAATAATTAGATCACTCATTAAAACAAATTCTAATCATTCAAATAAATTCTACAGATCAAGAAAAAGTCAATTTTAGGAAAAGCTGACAAGCTGATGTTTCTCTTTTCTATGGAATATTTATCACTTTCACATTCACAATGATCACTTAAATGACAATATTTATCAGAACACAAAACTTTGAAACAATCTCTTGGTACTTGCTCCACTGATCTCTACCATGCTTCTGATGAATAGCCACAAAAAAAGTGGGGCTACCTTCCTTATGACCTAACTCAGGACTATATTGTACTGCAAATGTGGTAATGAGAAGTACTATTGCTGTATAACAATAATAAAGAAAGCTTCACACCTGACTAATGCCTTGGTAGAATGCTTCACACCTGACTAATGCCTTGGTCTTTGATGCAGGCACCTACTATTGCACTGAAGTGCTTCATTTCAATTATGCCTACAAAATTTTCATAAAAAACAAAATATTAAGTTTGAATTCTTATTATATGTCAGAAATGTATTTAAGCTGTGTATCTAAAATCTGGCTTATCACTGACAGGCATGACAAAGTTCCCACAAGATGTCCATTAATGTATTTACCACAAAACAATTCAGAAATAATTATGCATACATTGGTTCAGTATTTAGATGCTTTTCTACATTATCTCATCTCATTGTTTAAGGTAAGATATTGTCTTTCTTTTTTTTTTTATTTTATTTCATTCAAAACATGAACAGTTTTAAAAGGGAAACAAATTTTCACAACTACATTAGTAGATACCTCAGCAGGATGCTTATCACACGAGTATACAAGCACTTTCTAAGCCTTCAGCTCTTCTACTGTCACAAGTTAAACAAAAACGAAGATTCCACAAAACAGAAATGATAAATTAAAACTATGAGCAGAGATTAGTGCATATTGCATGTTTATATACAGAAGTTGGATACAGTCATTAGGGAAAGCATTTGTTTATTTAATTTGCATAACTGTTCACTATCCAGGTAAAGGTGCCTACAGTTAATGACCAATCTAACTTTGTTTTAGGGGAATCTGTTAAAGATAATTTTTGTTCGAAAGTGCTGATATGCTTACTCATTGTTACAAAAAATTTAAGACTAAAATAGGTGCTCAGTGGTGTAAAAAGTCACTGTCAGAAGACTAATTTCAGCCAACTATATCTCTTCCTTACTCACTCTATAATGCTAAACATTTTTTAAACTTAGAGATGAACATATTTGTTAGAACATAGCGCTATGTCTTTAAAGGAAAAAAAGCATGCTACAGTAATGTAAACATATTGAAACTACCTGTCTCCACATTTGTACATGCCAGCATGTAATATATTACAAAGTGTGTACTCTGAGCTCCCCCTAGTGGTCACTATGTGCAGTTCGTGGCCAGGGGGCATAAAACACCACTTCAGTAAAAGATGTATCCTAAGTCAAAGGCAAGCATCACATATGAACTCAGTAAGGGGGCAATCAAAGCTTATAAATTAAACTGTATGAAGTAACCCTATTGTAGTGCACAGCAGGAAAAAAGACTGTAAAACAGCTGTCCATTGCTATTTTTAAAAATTTGACATTTTCTAAAACGGAAACAGCAGTTTGTGAAAATTCAGTAAAGAAAGTGTTAAACAGTATAAGTTATAATCATAATAAGCGGGCAAATATCTTGCTTATCAGCTTGGAACAAAATGTAGTAAAATACTAAAATTAATCTGTGTTACTCTTCTCTATTCAATTAACCATGAACAGAAAACAAGATTCTACAACAACTAATATTAGTAATCAGGGATAGGAAACTACCACACAGCACATCAAATATTACAATTTAGGGATAATTAGAGAGTTTGACTGTTTTACTCTATTACTACTCACAAATCTCATAGGACCAGTTTAACCACAAAAAATTAACATCTGGAGTCTATGGTCAGCACTGTACTGCTCTAATAAAATTAAATTAAACTTACTTTTCTTCTGCCAATCTTTGTATGTACCAGTAAAACATGAAACAAACAAATGCAAAGATAAACATAATGCTTTGAATTAAAACAGAAATTTAAAAACTGGCTTGATAGCTAAGCTGTTTGTTCAGATTTAATTATATGCAATGTCTGACAGTAAGTGTGACATTGATGAATTGAATGGCTACAAAAAAAATAAAATAAAAAAAGTAATTGCTTACAGGCCCTATGGTAAAGTATTATCAACAAAAGAAAAAAAAAAGAGGTCTGATTGATCAATGTGTACTTACGATATTGCAGCTATTCATGCAATTATCTGGTGCTTCAAAGCTTTCTTAAACCCTGCAGGGAAAAGGTCAGACTAGGTGTACCTTTGATTTTTTTTCTTGCAGCTGTCTAAATTATCAGAAATTAGTGGTCAATAAAACGGAAACAGCAGTCCCCATAGAAACTTCTGGTATTGTACGTCTATTACAGACTCTAAACAAGCAGCATTTTTACGTGTGCCCACATATCGAGAAAAATATTTCACTTTCACAGGAAATGATTGTGGTCCAATTACATTCAAAGCCCCCAAGGCTGGTAATCAACTAGGTAAAAAGGGGAGGGTATTGCTAGTATCTGTCACTCAGCAGAATGCAAAATATACAAACATATAACTATAACTATTTTTATTACCTTTATAAACTAAAACAGAATGCTACATTCTTGCTTACCTAATTTGTAGTATGCAAATAGCATTAAATAGACCCTGATCACCCAAACTGCCTTCCCTAATGCAAACCCCACTCTGTAACTGAACATGATTTACAGCTTACTATGTTTATTTATTTAGGTTTCTGCACTGAAAAGTTTTGTGGCAAGAAGTCACAGTTTCAGTGTCATAATCTCATTCCCTTTCACTTATTGTAGGTCTGAGTAGGAAAGACTGTCTGGGTACTCAGGTCGCCAGCTATTCCTTTTAGGAGATATCAGTGCTTACATGCTAAAACACTGACAATACTGTTGGTCATCTGAGCACTACAAAATGAAATGAGCAATATTTTCTTTATTGCTCGCCTTTATGATGACAACATCATAGAAATAAATAGCATTCCACTTCAGTATAAATACACATATTATCACATCTCAGCTAACTAGAGGCATATTTTATACTTCTCACTTATCTGTGTGTATTTTAGGAGTACTAATTTTCTTAATAATAACTGTAGTCACTTCAAATTTGAATATAGCAATGGCAGAAATGTGTGTTATAACAATTTGCATATGATATCAAATTAGAGTTACAGGCCTACTCTGGAAAGAAAAAATAATGTATGCACCCTTACACTAATAACCTTGTGAATAACAACTATTTTATAGACATACTCCAGACTGGGAGTCCTTGTCTACAATTTTGTAAAGTCTTTAACCATAAATTATGAAGTTGACAGGCATGTCTGAGGTCTTCACTATTTTGTATTAGCTTTTCGCTTAATGCAATTTATGCATAAATACAACCAGGCTGGATATGGAGAAATTGATTATTTTGCAACCTAGATAAACTGTTTTGCACTGTTACAACATTACCATCAGGTGCTAATAAAACCTTATTTAACAGACCTCTAGAAGCCATCATGTACCCCCCAAACCTCTTAAATGAACATTGTTACCTATTTGTAAGACAGTTATTTGTTATCTACAGCAATGTTTAATAAAACAACAAAAAATACTGTAGCACAATACTATCTCCACTGTGCCAAAATCTCTGGAAATATAATTCAAGCAAAGATATGCATTAAATAGCACCACCTAAAAAAATACAGTACTTGTCCCACCCATGTGTTAAAACGGGTTCTGGAAGTATACCTGCATGCTCAGCAACGGTTTGCACATACTTCTGACTGACATAATTTTTATACAAGCTTTCTCTGCACAGCACACTCTTAAACCCACTAATCTCACAAACACAGCAAGCAGAAGGCAGTTTCACATAAACATTAACACTGACAACAAATAATGATATTGATAATCCTTTCATGTTATTGTCAGACGTCTGTAATAGACTGCTAGCATGCAGATTTTAGTGTGATGATTTAAATGTAAATGGTTACATTTGGGGGTTATTATTTTTGAAGCAGACATACCTGTCAGATTTACAGAAATTGGGCTCCTTTACCCAAACAGGCAGCAGTTGGTTGCGAAAACAGTGCAACGACGGTGTGTGTGTGTGTGTGTGTGTGTAGATAGACAGATAGATAGATAGCTATTTTGGAAAAAATAAAATCGAATACCTTTTTAGCATAAAATATTCCAAGCAGAATGAAATGCATGCAAAACATTTAAACTTGTGCCGTAAAAGCTCAAGTTCT
>NC_056737.1:967142651-967145151 GCF_019279795.1 Protopterus annectens
CTCCCTCCAACTTACCTACAGCTAGACGAATATCGGGTGCAGTGATCTCGCCCCAACAGGATTACAGCCTTTCTCGATGTTACTTTTGAGCTTCTAGCTTCCAGTTTGCTTTCATTCATGCTCCTGACGTGCTGTGAATGGCTGTTTATTTATTATGTATTTGTTTGTATTTTTGCTGGTTGTTTTTCGATTAGGATACAGATGAATATAACAGAAGGTAAGGTCATATTCATATATAAAATGAAGAGGGCTCCGCGTTTATAGATTACACAGTGGGGAGAACCACGTGCACATGAAAGTTCATTGTTTACCACGTTTTTCCGACTAAATAAGCGTTTGAGAAGATGTACCTGACAGTGTTAGAAAGTTAACAATAACACGCTTCAGATACTATAAGTGGAATACACAGAGTCTTAACAGATAGGTCTTCTAGAGGTACAGTAAAAGTCAACACTATGGGATTATATTTTTACGAGGAATTTAAAAACTTGTACCCCAGATACACACTTATTATTTGCTCCATGTGTTCGGCACCCCATACATTCATTAAATATGCTTCATTAAAAAACAAAAAAGCGATGTCAAAGATGCCATAAAATTCTGCATATGTTGTGAAATACAGACATGGCCGGATGGATGAAGATAGTAAATCAGATTGCTGCCTTAAGGTAGTGGCATTCGCTAACATCATCCTTAACTCCGTCTGCTTCCTCCCAGAACTAATTATTAGTGCTAAAACTGTTAATGTGCTGTCTCACAGCCCCCCCCCCCCCCTTAAGTCTCTGACTCTCTCTTCCCTCCCCACCTCACGTTTAAATGCAGATCAGTAGCAGACCGTGTGCTCAGTCTATTGCTGGCCCATTTTTCTTCACTCTGCTAATGCCAAAATCACATTCGGTAACTACATGCAAGACGGATAGAAGCTACATTTCTCAGGAGGTTCCCCGGCTAACCTAAAGGCCACTTGTCACGAGTTATCCCCACTGCCCAGGGAATTAGTGCCTCTGGGCAAAATAACCCTGTCTCACCGTTTGTAATCTTTTCCTGTCCATTGACTCTTTTGTTGATTTATTGTGCACTTTACTGCATCTGATGCTACTGACAGCACTATAAAATTAACCGTGGGTACATGTTCTTGTGTCTTTACCATTACAGTCTAATATAAAACATAATGCTTTCATTATTATTATTAGCAGAGGATATAGTGCTTTGTTCGTGACCTGTAATTTAGAACTGTCATTCCGCAAAAAAAAATAAAAAAGTATGCATCCAGACATTTGCTAAGTGGCAATGTATTCCTAAACATTTCACCACTGGATCAGGATTAGTAACTTCGAAATGTATTCTTCACGGACAGATCTAGCGATAACCAAAACTGTACGAACTCAAATGATACTGAATTCTGCTGATGTACCTTTTTTTAGCAAAACATGGCAAACTCCCCAACTTAGGTCTGGTGCACATTGGGGTATCACTATTCAGACAAAAGTTGTGGGGTGTTATTTGTTGTGAAATGTCCCGTTTCTTCCTATTCCAAGTAATTTAAATGGCCACTAAGCTACACTGCAGACTGAGAATTCCCACATGGGTGTAGCCAGGGATACGGTTTGTATTTAACTGAGTACATTTTTCCTAACTTCTCTCAAAGGTATTGTGCCTTATTGGAGCCGTAGTATTTGTAAACCTAATCTGCCACGTAGATCTGCACATAACTTGATTAGATACAGAAACATGCTTCTAAAAATAATCTTTGTTCTAACTGTCGGAGACAGCAATTGAAAATTAGGCATACATCTATTAAGCATATAGGGCAACATCCAGAGAAATGCATACATTTTCCAATGCAAAACAGACTGGATGGCCAACATACCAGAATGTAAGCAAAACTGAAAACTTCTGTCTACACACCTGAAATCATTCAAGTTTTGAAGTACTCTTTGCTGTTTTTCGAGTCTTCTTCATTAATGAACTACAGTTTCTAAGCTGACAGAAGAGTTCTCCGTTCAAGTTGACATCTTCTGAGTTGTTAAAGGAACTGTACCTGACGACAAATGCAACAACTACAAATACAGTTCAGTGTGGTAATTGTTTATGTATCTATGTATTTATTATCAGTTTTTGTTCATCACAAAATGTTTCTTTCATTTAACCCAGTTTCAAGAGTGAATGTACAAAGGAGACACAATTTAATGGACATTCCATTTGTTTTCTGCCTATATTTGATCCTGCAGTTTTTTTCTGTGAAATTTCAAATTATATTGATTAGGTATTTGTCATGTGGTTTGCTGTACAACATATCCATTTTTGTTGAGGTGAGTCAGTGAATCGGAGATGGATAGGTAGCTGCATATAAAAAGTTTACATCCTTAAGAAGATATAGAGTTTAGATCTCCAGTTTAATCACAATGCCAATAAAAAGTCCTGAATGTAGGTTCAGAATACTGTTACATTCTTTTAAATGTGATCTCTCAGACACAGAAACACAGTTTCACACACCAGC